>NC_046658.1:57891677-57907272 GCF_010883055.1 Belonocnema kinseyi | reverse complement strand
CAGTAGGAAAAAGTACATTTTTTGGTTCAAAATACGATTCCGGCTGAACCTGTGGACCGAGTTGGATGTTTTTTTAAGAGCTGATAAAATTTTAAAGAAAGTTGTAGAGCCTGATTTTTGATTTATTAAATTTTTTTTTTAGAAATAAAGAAATATGACGAAAAAAATTTCAATTTTTTCTATTTGACGTTCCCGGTGCTGGTCAATAATAGGAAAATTGTTGTAATCGCTGACGTTTTATAGATTTACATTATATAAAAATATTCCATCATAATACAATAAATAAACAAAAATTTTATAAACAAATTATTTGTTGGAAACGTGTTTTCTATCATTTTCAATAATTTAAAGTTTTTTAAGTTACATTGCACGAAATTGGAATGAAAACAATATTTTAATAAAAAAGTTCTCTTAAGATTATTCTTGTTAATATTATAAACAAATTTAATAAACAAATGAATTATTCAGGCATTTGTCGTCAGAAAAATTTTTTTCCACGATGTCTATTTTTTAAAATAAGGAACCTCATGATAATTTTAGAAAAATTCATGATTTGTTGATAAATATAATGATTTTTTTTACAAATACAATAAACAATTGCATTATTTGGGTGTTTGTTGACGGAAAAACTCGTTTTTTCAATGTCAGTTTTTTTAATGGGGAACTTTACGAGAATTTCAGTAATATTCGTAATTGGTTGATTAATTTTATGTTATAGTTAAGCAAATTTACTTAAAAAATGCATTATTTGGGCATTTATCGACGTAGAAACTTGTTTTGTTCAAAGTCAGTCTTTATAATTTCAGAAAAAAGTGCTTTTTTATTTATTTAGTACTTACAGTCGGCCAACAGAAGAGGGTATGAATACAAGGAATAATTGAACAATAAATTTAATAATTGTTATAAATAAATTCTATAACACATGAAAAGTCAGGACACTCACGAGTCTGAAGAAAGTTTCTCTCCAAGAGTTAATAGGCTAATTCGCATACATTATGGTACGCGGCCTCACCAAGTCATTATCTCATCTTCCTGAACCAAATGTTTTTGATTATTCTTGTTGTAAACTATTCATATTTTAACAATCGTAAACTCACATCATTTTCTACAAATAAATAGGTCCTATTAATTAGATGGATTGCAATCAACAGCTCGTGAACAGTGCCTTCGACTTTCAGGGTTAAAGTTCAATGCACTGTAAAAAAAATCTATTGGATTTTACATCTCTGGTGGATGTAAATAAAAGGACCCTCGTGTATCGAAGTAACTTTACGAAAAATTGTAATAATCCACCTAGCGATGAATTTTACAATTGAATCTGTTGTGATATTCTAATTCGGCCGATAATTTTACACGCGAAAATGTAAAATTCATTATGTGAAAAAATAAAATAAAATTTATTTGAGCGACAGGTTTCGAACACTCAAAACTCAAACTTCGTATAAAATTTCATGGAAATTGAAGAAACATAAGCCGGACACGTTACCACTGACCTAAAACACATAAGATACTATGGGTATTTTTTTGATGTTTAAATATCCCGTAACAAAGATATGAAATCTACGTTTTGAATAACCACATTTTTTCCGTTCCAATAGCTGAAAATGTAAAAGAAAAAATAGGAATAGCTCGAATTTTATCTATTTTTGTGTGAAAGCTGTCAAAAAAGTTGAACATAGCTGTCAATTTCTCCCAAATTAGAGGATGAAGGCATCGATAAACAACGAAAACGAGAGACGCTTTCGTATTCACATATTCTTTGATTCATTATTCTAAATTTTCAATTAATAATAAATAAAAAATCTTACAGTTTCCGCCAGGGTAACATTAAAGATTTTTGGTAAAATAAAAAATCTCGATGTAATTTTCCATCTCAGAAAAGTGATTTTACCGACGCATGGTATTTTTACACGCTGCGACTGAATTTTCCCTTCTGAATGTAAAGTTCGTACGACGGAGTGTGTAATTTTATTTTTATCGAGTGTTCAATATTACACTGCTGTTCGAGGGTCCTTTTATTTACATCGCTAAAGCATGTAATTTCACACACTTTTGTAAAATAACACAGTGAAGTGTGTGATATTTACAATCATACAATATGTAATTTTCCGAAACTTTGTAATTTTACACAAATCTTTTTTTACAGTGTGGTGTTTGATCCTCATTTGTTACTTCTTTAGCGAAACAAATAACAGTCTTATTGATCTGAAGTTAGGCAACGAAAACAACGCATGCTTTTTTTAGCTGATTCTTTTTCTTATTCTCGTAGTATCCCGGTGTGGTTTGATGGAAGAAATCATCATCGCTGGACGAATTTGATTTTTAGCTTTTTAAACTGTGAACCACATTATTATTCATTCCTGACAAAGATTCTCTTTCTTTGTTCGCGTTATTCATTTCTTATGTAAAAAGAGTTTGCTCATCGTTTTTACTCATATGTTCTGAGATATTTAGTTTCCAGTAGGGAAAGGGGGAGGGCAGCGCCAACCACTGGGGCAAAGATGATTTTTCTTATAGCATGGCTATTATTTAACAATTTCAGTTCTACTTTGCATGAAATAAATCTATTTTATCAGATAGATAGTGTTACATACTAAAATCTTGATAATTGACGTTGTAAAAGAAAAATTATACAGAAAACAGTTTTTACCACGAAAAAATGGAAAATTCGCTGTCAGAAATATAAAGTTTTCAACTTTAATGAATGAATAAACTCGGTACCATTACCGTCAAAAACCTGATGTTGCAAAGTGTTGGCCACGACAGTAACTGCCTTGAAAATAGGATGTGTAAAATGATTCGTCCGGCTCAGCCCTTCTAAGTAACAAAGCCAGCGAAGGCGCGCTGTCCTGCAGGGGAGCGCTAGGATGTAAGGATGATGCCATAGTGTGTCTGACGACGAATTGATATTGTCCTCGTCAAAATCGGAAAGCTCTCATAGTTAGGCCTGGGGAAGTATGAGCGTTATCAATCCTAGGATGGCGGACTCGCCTGCGATCGGGAAAGGATTCCTAGCGTGCGGGGTCATATGTTTTTATGGATAACTTTCAACCTTCAATAAACTGTGCTGGTACATCCAGCAATCGATACATTTACAAATGCACCGAAAATCCGGATAACTTTTGTTACATTTGTTCACAATACAATGGGAAAACAGGAAGAAAAATAACAAACCGAATTGGAGATTTATACAGAACATGCTTTGAAATTGAAATTTCACAACAACATGAAAATTGGGTTCCTCATGTAATCTGTAGCACGTGCAACAACATGATCAGTCGCTACGAAACCAATAAGAATAAGAGCAAACTAAAGTTTACAACGCTGAAAATATGGGAAGCACCATGCGATGCAAATTATTGGTTTTTTTGTTTAACCACATTAGACGGTGTAAAACAAATTTTTTAAATCAAGTAGCTTATCCTATTGTTACAAGCGTTCAGCTTCCAAAAAAGACGACTGTAGAACGCCTAAAAGATAAAGAGTCACGAGCCAGCTTCACTACAGGATTTAATGCACTGCAAGTCGAAGTAAATTTAACAGAAAAAGTTAGGAATCCTCGTCATGATAGAAAAAATGAAACGTGTCAGAGCATATCAGATAATACGGCTTCAAGCGACTTCGATGAGATTGAAGACGAGTATTCTTCCGATAGCGAAGAAGAATTCATCCCTTTTTGGTAAAGAACAAGCTGAATTCATTGCCTCAGAGTTAGAGTAGGAATATGTTGACGAAGGGCACAAAAGTAACTGTGTATCGAAATCGAGAGGAAAACTTTCGTAAGTATTTTGAAAAAGATACAAATCTAGTTCACTGCAAAAATGTGAAGGGACTTATCGAAGAGCTTAAAACAAACATATATCAAACTGAGAAACGGAGGTTGTTTATTGATTCATCAAAGCGCAGCCTAAAGGCATTCCTTCTTTACAATACAAGCAAATAAGCTCATGTACCATTGGATAATGATCTGGATTCACCAAGTATCCATGTTACCTGTGTATGTTTGATAGCCAAGATAAAAAAAATCACTATACAAAAAAACATGGTCATCAAAAACATCTTTTGAACCTGGAAAGAAGAATATTATAAATGAACTACTCGTTAATCCATCCAAAATTCTAATACCTCCTCTTCATATCAAGCTTGGTTTAATGAAACAATTTGTTAAAACTTTAAACAAGGAAGGGCAATGTTTCGAATATTTAGGGCAAGTTTTTAGTCACAAAAGTGATGCTAAATTAAATGAAGGTATCTTCGATGGCCCTGAAATCCGCAGTTTATTTAGAGATGCAAAATTTGTCGAAACTATGAATGATATCGAGAAAGCTGCATCGTTAATTTTCAAAAGCGTGTCAACAATATTTCTAGGTGCTACAAAAGATGCGGATTACGAAAATTTAGTAGCAGCAATGGTACGAGATTTTCAGAAATTAGACTGTCTAATGAGCTTGAAACTCCATTTTCTTCATTCGCATATTGATCGATACCCAGAAAATAATAGTGATTTCAATGAAGAACAAGGAGCGAGGTTTCACCAAGACCTAAAATAATTCGAACGTCGATTCCAAGGTCGATGGGATGTGAATATGTTGGTAGACTACTGCTGGATGATAAAAAGAGAATAGAAAACAGCGGGACAAAAACGTCGCAGAAACCTCATACAAAACCATGTTTTTTGAATTTTTCTTCAACAGTAACTGGGAAAACCTCCAATCTGACTTCGGATTCAGTGACGAAAAATACATAAGAATATATCTGTCCGGTAAAATGTACGGGATATTTTATTTTATTAACAATTTTTTTATTATAAACCATAAAAAACTATGCTTTTTGCATTTGTCCGAAAAAGCAACTGGGAAACCCCTCAATCTGACTTCGGATTCAGATTCGGCGACGAAAAATACATAAGCATACACCTGGCTGGTGATCTGCTCAGTATACTCTTTTCTTTTTGTGGGCCTGTGTAAATTTTGCTCTTCTGGGAAGAGGAACTTGGCTAAGAAAATAAGAAGTATGATATCGAGAGCTGAAGATGAAGAACATGGAGAACATAAAGAATTTGAAGGACAAGTGGAGCCATTAACTTTAGAATAAGCTATTTCTCTTACTGAAGACACAAAATTGACGAAACATCAATAAGAAACTATTAGACTACAAGCTAAACCACATAACGCTGATAGTTTTCCTTTTTATAAAAGTCTTGAAGAAGCCAAGAGAGAGTGTCTATCTGTCAAAAAAGTATGTAAGATACAGAGTCTGGGGTGAGAGTTGAATTGCAAGATTTGTGCGATCGAGCAGTAAAGCGTATGTTGGAAATTACAAATATTTTATCACCGGATATAGTAGACGGGAAAAATGTCGTGATGAAGTGTCAAGATAAATATGGTTGTGATGGCTCATCGGACCCTCGCGTGTTGGCCAAATGTAAGTATCAAATGAAAAAAAAAACTTTTTTTCCGAAATTAAAAGAACTGACTTTGACAAAAACGAGCTTTTACATCGACAAAAGCTCGAATAATGCATTTGTGTATTAAATTTGTTCAAAAATCATAAAATTTATAAACTAATTATGAATACTGCTAAAATTATCATGAAATTCCCAATTAAAAGAACTGGCATTGTAAAAAACGAATTTTTCAGTCGATAAGTGCTTGAATAATGTATTTTATTTATTATATTTGTTTGATAAAATCATAAAATTCATCAACAATTTATGAATTTTTTATTATTGACGTGTGAATTTTCTATTATTGAACAATTGTCCTATTATTGATGAACACCGGGAACTTCAAATTGAAAAATGGTTATTTTTTGCCATATTTATTTATTTATAAAAAAATTGAAAAACTAAACTAAAAATCAGGCTCGACAACTTTCTTTGAAAATTTTTTAAGTTTTACACAAAAAAATATTCAAATCGGTCCACAAGTTCAGCCGCAATCGTAGTTTTATCCAAAAAATGTACTTTTTCGCCACTGTGCGCGCCTTTGGAACCACAGTTGGGGGCTAAAGCACATGGGATAATGGCGATGGGGAGCTGCTAGATGTTCAGGCAGATATCATTAGTCAAACAGCTGGTCAGTAAGAACATCTGCGACAAACGGTAAGCAGTGGAACATTAACTGTGCCTGCTGAGGATGCTTTGGCTAGCGCTAGCTATATTTGTAGCCAACCACCTCGACAGAAACACCGTAGGTGAGCATCAAGTGGGATACTACAATGAAAGAGGAATTGGTGCGTCTCTATCACGAAAGTGCAAAGTTTGAAACGAAAATGGAAAAGGTTACAATTTACGAACGAAATTTGGTGCAAAGTATCCTAATATTCAGAAAGTCGTACTAATAGGTCTTATCGCTATGATAAAGGACATGTGGACTAATCTACACATCACAAAAGACCGAGCAATGAAGATTAAACAACAGGTTAATTTGGCGTGGGAAAACGACGGCAATAAACAGCAGTTAAAGGAAGCCACATCATACGGTTAAGCAGGGGCAATTGATGGTCTTCCTCAACCTGTTGATGATCTTACACTACCATTTGCACCAGAGGTTGATAACCTTATACAACCCGAGGCGGAAGCAGAAGTTCAGCAACCAAAAAAGTGATGAAAATGGAATACCATATGAACAGAGATGTTATGAGCGGGGGGTCTTACAAGGAGATACTTTCCAAGGAGAGACTTTTCTGCATCTCCCTTTTGCCTCTATCTATTTTGCTCTGCGGCAAAAGCTCTGGATACCTGTGTGGCTCGCCGAACAGAGAGAATTTAAGGTCCACCACATTTTATGCATAGATGACCTTAAACTCTTTGCTTCTTCAAAAGAGAACGTTGCAATCCTTGTGATGACAGTAAATAGTTACTATAAAGCCATCGATATGAGCTTTGGACTGGACAAGTGTGCCTGCCTCCATCTACACCAAGGAAGACTAGAAAATACATCAACGCGTGGCGATCAGGAACTCATAGGTTGAAATATCATCCAACATCTTGGTAATGGAGAAAAGTATGCACATCTTAGAATCCTGCAAGCGTGAACCCAAAATATGCTTGTGTTAAAAACGGCCTTCGAAAAAGGGATCGCAAAATTCTTAGAAAATTTAGGCTTCAAAATTATCTGGGAAAAATAAAATCCAGGCGAAAAATATTTTGGCCGTTCCTATACTGCTTTACACGTTTGGTGCAGTAACACTGTACGTCGATGAGTTGAAGCAACTTGACTGAAGCACACGCAAGATAATGGAAATCCATCCAAGTCATCATCCTAGATCTTATGTTCCTCGTATATACCTCCCTCGATATAAAGAGGGTAGAGGTTTGCTGAGCTTAAATTGTCTTTATAGAAGAATGGTTGTAGCTACAGCCTGTTCAGTTCTAAAAAGCACAGATTCTGGCAAGAGCTAGAAACGATTGGACATGTTCTCATTGGATGCTCAAAGTATGCACGCTTCGACTACATATAGAGACACAATGCGGCTTTAAAAGTGTTATATTTCCATCTTCGGCATTTCTATCGTGTTGATCTAATGCCCGTCTTGCCATACGCCCAGGGGGAACTGGAGTTCGTTGTAGAGAATGATCAGTGTAAGATGTACTGGAATTTCTCATTTTCCACCACTCAATGTATCAGTGCTGCAAAGCCTGATATTGTTCTCCAAGATGTAAAGACCACGATAATTAACGTGATTGAATTCTCGGCACCGGCCGATGGTAATGTCACGGCAAAGGAGGCAGCAAAACGGGCGAAATATCAGGCTCTTCTTTTCGAGCTGAGCAGGCCGTACTGAGGCTACTGTTCCTCCTAAGATTGTATAAAGGTTATTAACTCTAAAAAAGTTTTTAGAGGTCGAAGCTTCACCTTCAACTGTGCCGTCTGCAGCGTATGGTGATCCGCAGCTAGAGACTGCACTCTAAGGAACAGTGTCTAAATAGTTATGTTGCATAAATTCCCCGTTCTTTCTAACCTTCTAGGATAGAAGGAGCAGGAGTAGATGACATACGCGTTTCAGTTGCGTCAGGATTAATTTCTTTGAGGAACCATGTTCGTAATTTCTTAAGCCTTCAACTTCTCTTATAATAAATAATAATCTATCGCCTTTCTTCCTTTAGTACGCAGAACTAGCCACAGGAATAAATTAGCAGAATCTAGCAGACCAAAAACTTTCAATATCTGTAAGCAGATTGCTTTCGGCTGCTAAAATAGCTGCTATCAAAATGGAAGTGTAACAGCAGCTTCTTATTGATGAAATACCTTTGAAAGATGTGGACAACGAAGACTTGATTGAGGTTGAAGGCATAGGTGCAAGGGACAATATACATCATGTACCAGATCTTAAAGAATCACATATGGACATTAATAACGATGATGTGAACAGCGAAATCCCCCAAAATGTACAGCAAAGGTATAGCAAAGTTTTACCTATGCATTCAAACGCAACACTAGCTGATTTATGCAAATTCTTATGTATTGTGCAGCTATGGCAACCGTTAGAATGTCGGGCCGCAGAACTAGGCCTACAAGTGCAGCCTTTGCCCCAGAAAGGGATCGAGATCTACCATGGATGATCAGGTAAGACATGGATGTCAGTAAAGTAAGGTACACATTGGGCAATTGAGTCAATATAAGAAAGAAAATAGAACCAAAAAGCTGATACACCATATTACTATAATGTTCCACCCTCGATATATCGAGGCAATTGTCACCAGTAATATTGAATGGGATTCTAGACTCGCAATGGCAGAGACTTGATGCTCTTAAAGCTAGAGTGCATTGGTACTTGACAAGTAGCGCAAGAAGTTGCAGTGCAAGAAGAACTGAGTGGTAAGCAAAATAATCAGCAGAACACCGAAGTTTCTCAATTGGAAGACATTAGAAGCTATTGGTTGGCTAAATAACATCACAGATTTAGATATTTCAGCGGTTTTGAAAAGGGCAAAAAACTGAAAAGCTCCAGGTCTTGACATGGTGCACAACTTCTGGTATAAATACCTGACGGATGTGCACCCTGCGTTGGCAAGGTGTTTTTTGAAGATCTTCCAAAACCCAGATCTAATGTCAGGCTTTTTGCTCATATGTTGCCTAAAAAGCCTAACGCTTAACATTCAACCAAATTTCAACGGTTAGCCTGCTTTACAACAATTTATAAATGTTTTCAGCGAAAGCATGGCAAATATAAAATGCCAATGTACTGTGTCAGTACTGGGAAAACACTGGGCCGCTATGATCGCTGATATTGGTCCAGTAATATTGACCGATTTTGGCCAACAAGATGGGTCCAGTAGTGGCCCGTATTTTCAGTATCGCCAATTCGCACTTGGAATACTATGATAAAGAAAATCATTCTCTCAATACAATGTCTAAAAACGCAAAAAAACGCCAAATAAAGGCGGCAATTTCTTCTGTGAAACATGAATCTTTTGTTAGGTTTATGTTTTTCAAATTATTGAGAAAGTCTTAATGATTGATACTATATCCACCATCAAACTAGAATGAGCGAGTAATAATACTGTACACAAAAGACTTTAATAATAAATTGGGAAGGATCGTTAACAAAAATAAAATAAAAATATAGCTAATAAACCAGAATTGATAAATGGCAGACTTAGGTTATTTAAATGATTACTGCAAAAAAAAGTAAACATTTGTACTTACTCATGGGGGATAGCATAATCGCTAAAAGTTCCGTCGTTTTGTCTGAAACTTTTTTTTTATGAGCAATTGAATTCAGATGTGGATCCAGTGGATGCGGCATTAAATATTTTCTTTGGAGGCTGATTACTTTCATCACTGGTGACGCTCTGACTTATTCTTTTTCCTTTATTTAGCTCTCGTGATTTGCGTAATTGATAATATTTTGACATAATATTGCCCTAAAAGAAAATGCTTTTCGGGTAAACTTTGTGTACTACTTGTACTCGTAATGGTGACGAATAGACTATGACTCTGCAGCTTTAGATTACTGTCCAGAGTGATACCGATTTTCGACCCAGTAAAGTGCCATTGATGATTCAGACTCTGACTTTTTTACTTCGAACATGACTTGATAGAGTAGTTTAAACTTTCGGCCCTTTATTGATCTGCGACTGGGTCGGAATCTGGCTTTTTGAATTCCAAACTGGTTTGCCAGGATAATGTCGACTTCCGGCTCAGTAAAGTGTCATTTCTGGGCCGGACAATAACTTTTGCACGTCCAACCTGGTTTGTCAGAATAATGCTGACTGTCGACCCAATCTGGATGGGCCAGACTGCGGCTTTTCTACTTCTAAAATGGTTTGTCGGAGTAATACCGACTTTTGGCCTTGTAATGGGCCATTACTGGGCCGGAATCTGGATTTTTGACTTCAACTCTGGTTTTCCAGAATATAGCCGACTTCCGGCAAAGGAAAGTGTCATTGCTGGACTAAACACTTTCTTTTCTACATCTAACAAGGTTTGTCGGAGTAATTCCGACCGTTGGTCCTTTGATGGTCCGTTACTGGGCCGGACTCTGGCCTTTTGTCTTTCAATCTGATTCGCCAGAATAATGCTGACTTTCGGCCCAGCAATGTGTCATTGCTGAGCTAGATACAGCCTTTTCTACTTCTAACATGGTTTGTCGAGGTAATACCGATTTTCGGCCCTTTAATGGGCCGTTACTGGGCCGTACTTTGGCTTTTTGAATTCCAACCTGGTTTGCTGGAGTAATACCGACTTTTGGTCCAGTATTGGATCATTTCTGGGCCAAGCTTCGGCGAAAGCCTGGCAAACATAAAATGCCAATGCACTGTGCCAGTATTAGGACAAGACTGGGCCGATTGGATCACTGATATTGGTCCAGTAACATTGGCCGACTTTTGCTGGTATTTTCAGTACCAGCAATTTCCACTTGGGTTGAAGTACAGTTAATTCCCAGAAAATCTAATAAAAGTTCAGTCGACACACAGTACTGAGCACCCTAGAGTTCGGGGTGTTTAAAAAAAGGTACATGGAAACTCGACGAAAAACCCGCGAAACGCCCCTATTGAGTGGACGAATCAATTCAAGGATGACTTGCTAGACTACTACGATGCCAGCATTATTCCTGTTCACGGAGGCTTTATGGGGCGTATGTACACGCTATGGTGCCTGAAACACCCAGATCTTCAGCAAGTTTCGCATCAATCATTTCAAAATCAAGCTGCCTACCTATCAAAAAATGGATTTGTACATGGAGCGCTTCCCTAACCATTTCTTTAAAAATTTGCAGACGAAAATGGGGAAGCGACATTAAGACCAACCGCGGAAAGCAGGCACCTTCTGATAGACGATCGCGATTTCAGAAAAAGGAGGAAGATTGACCACCAGGTTGCTACTAAGTCCGAAGATCTGACTGAATGGATGCCTTCCTTCGTGAGGACATCTCGAAGAAGTCCGATCTCTGGACTGTCAATTGTTGAGTTTATGGCGCTACTAGAGCTTGGCTGATTCAAATCAAAGGCTAGAATCAACGCTGGAACAGCAGACCAAAAGACGCTTCCCTTAACTGAACGAGAAAATTGGGAGGCAAGACAAAATTAGTCCCGCGTTCATTATGTAATTGGTATATAACATCTGGTAGACTTTTCTTGGAAAGGGTTTGAAATTTCGCTCATATGGGTATTGTCTGGCGCAAGGAGGAGAATACAGAAGAGGGAGAGAGATAAAACAGAAAGAACCAACAGTTTCTCATTGATCCATTGCGCCTCTTTAGCGAGCTCTCTGCTCGTGTCAAAAACCCACCCAAGCCCAACTAGGTAGAGACTTTTTGGTAAGAGATATACAAGATCCCGAAAACACTGGAGTTAAAAGAAGATACTGATAACATGATCCGCCTAAGAAGTTTTGCGACAATCTCAAAACATTTGACCTCGCCACGCGTAACATCATGCATGTGCAGAAGAGCTTGCATATCGAGTCGTCCGTTCTACGATTATACATTTCATGCCGTTAAGTCGGACGTGGACTGCTAAACCTCCAATGTTTTCATAACCGTCGAGACCCTTGGCCTGAATTTTAAATCAGATGTGAGTAAAGTGCATTACTCCATCTAGATACTTCACTTCTAATAGCGGATATAAAGAAAGCAAGGGTTAGCAAATTACACAAACAGCTACCTGACCAGAAAATGCACAAAAACTTTCACAGAACTGTAAAAAATTAGTCCTTTTTTAAGGAGCAAAATGTTGCTTTCCAGAGATCACCAGAACTTACTTTAGGTACAGAGTGTTTCATTTTCGCATGCTGGGCGGTGTCATTACCCTAATCACATTTTATGTCAAGAAGTTCTTAGTGATAGGTGCAGAGCGTGCCATGCACTTGTTAAGTACCTATAACACTTACTATCCAGGTGTATCACCCTCGCGGGAACGACGTATCTCTATAGACATAATCTGAGGAAGATAGAGTCGAATTGTCCAAAACAAGAAGTGCCAAATTTTCTTGTATTACGACTCTCTGACATCAGTCTTAATTGCGCACTCGAAGCCTGACATGATTCTCTAAAACTTAGAGAAACGAACTATATTCGTGATCGAATTCTCAACTCAGACTGACTATAACGTCACTGCCAAGTAGAAAGAGATAGAGGAGGGGTACCAAGACCCTTAAAAAGAAGCTGCGACGACTGTAACCAAAATATTTGTTTAAATGAATTGTCCTTGTGATCAATGCTCTCGGAGGTGCAAAACTATCAGTAGTTTGTAATCTTAAAGACATAACCGCGTGCCAAAAACATGCCAAGTCACGCGATGGATGCAGAAAGCTTTCGTCCTTCGGTACATTCGTGTTCTCCAGAAATATAAGGGTTTCGCAGGCATATCGTTGTGATTTCTTAATTACCTGTGGTCACCCATTTTCTGGCCATGAGACGTGGCGATAAATGTGATTTACCGTGTTTTTTCTGGGAGCCAGGGTCATTTTTAGATAGTATTTGCTTCTAGTGGGACCCTGCAGTTGTTGCTCCACCCCATTTTTCAAATTGAATATATTTTTATTCTTAAAGATATAACGATTTAATTTCAAATTTTTCTTCAGATAAAAAAATAATGTTGGTAAAATGTCAAATTTTGACGTTCTATTTGTTTAAATAACCAAGTCCACAAAAAGACATTAAAAAATCGGGCTTAGTGTTGTTCTGGAGCAATAAATGTTGAAAATGTATTATTTTTTAAATTCCACTTCATCATGGCGCCTGAAAACGATAATAATTTCTAATCAAGGGCATCTCAAAAGTTACACTATTCATACCTTACTGGCATTTTTTTAAACACCTTACGTCAACTCGAATTGAAATATCGAATTAGACTAAAGTTTGAGAATTACAAAAAAAATGATTTCGTTTTTATTTCCTTTAAAATAATATGTTAAAAAGTTGGACATTCTTTTCAGCAAAGGCAATTTATTTTGCAGTGCACACTGAGTAAAACTTTAAACCCTAATGAAATCATAAAATTGTACGTTTGTAAGAATATATACTTAGTCTAATTTTTCACATAAATTAAGTATTTGTTTCTTCTGTGTGTTATTTCCACGAAAACTATACTTAATAACCCCCCCCCCCATTAAATAAAAACTTAAGTGTTTTTCAAAAACAGCTTTAACAATTTTTTTTCAATTTGGTCCCAAATTGATCATGACGTTTTACAGTAATGAGAACAGGAAAAACCGTGAGGTGCAAGATCTTTTGGGTTGACCTGAAAGATCAATTGTAAATATATCGAAGCGCGGATTTCGCGAAAGTCGTTGGGTTTTCATCGGTTTCCATCAGGGGTTAATTAAATTTTCTCCTCCCTAATTGGATAGACGGCCCATAGATATCTCGTGTTAGCCGTTAGGTGTGCACTGTGCACGACGTGGGGGATTTTGTCTGTCAACGGAAGATGGAGTGAAACCCTGGTGAATAGAGACATCCGTTGAGTTCAGGGATTACCCTTGCACGGAACGACTTATCTCGTATTGGTAATTTCGGTGCTACACGGTAATAAGCAGAAATCAATTGTAACCGCATTTCCACTTATAGACACTCTGCTATTAAATTATAATTCTTTAAATAATTAAAAATTAAAGTAGGTAAATCCTTACAAACATACGAATCACGAAAGCTTACCCTATTACATTTACTTGCATCCAGGTGAAATAAAATCGATTCCTTTGCATACAAATATATTAAAAACTACAAATATAATTATTTTCAAGTTGACTTATTCACCCTTTAAGATTCGATTTTCTTTCTAGTTATTCCGCAAACTATAAAAATGCACATAATAAATGAATTCTAAGAGATTTTGTTAATCTTTGAACGTAATATTCAATTTTAAAAAAAATCTTTTCATATTTTTTTCCAATATCTGTTAGAGTATTATTTATTGAGGAAAATTCAATATGAAGGTGCATAATAAGGAAAAAGTGCCAAACATGTCGAAATGGGCCCAATTTACTTTAAATCCCGAAAAGTTGTTGGGATTGAATTCAATACAATTTTAAACTGTGAAGTAGCGTCCACATATTATGTGCTCATATTTTTGGTAATTTTTGATTCGCCCCTTATTCTTCTTGTGACGACAGGGGGAAAACGGGACAATTATTATATATCCACTGGGGTTTCACGCCATCTATTGAACATTGTACGAACTTCGTTTTGAGTCGTTTCCGAGATTTCCCAAGTCAATTTGTTATAACTTTTGCCGAATGCAGAAATCGAATGTCGGGATTTTTGGTACTATCACGATTTTTCGAACAAACAGTGGGTCCAATGCAGTTTGTGCGACAATTGGTCTCATCAGACTTGTGCAGTTTTCGACATTGAGGACGGGGATGAAATTAATGTCTGCGTATTTTCTAAAGTCAGAGTTAATAATTTTGGTATAAAAATTGGATAATAGAATATGATACAACAAGTTCTTGTAACTGTACTACTTATTTGTTCAGTTTTTTTAAATTAATTTTTTTACATAACATATTATATTTTTCATTTAACAAAGCGTCCCATTTTCCCCACGTAAGGGGAAAAATGGAAAAAAACTTTTTTGCAAAAATCAATAAAGGGAAGTAGAATATGTCATTTTTTTAATAAGGAAATTTTATTCAATGCATTTTTAGTTGTTTAAAATAGCTATAGTATTGAATGCGGACAAAGGTACTTTAGTGTGAGAAAGAAAATCCTAAAGCAAAATCGTCCTATAAGAAAATTTTTTATTTAATTATGTGTACATTCTTTTTTAATCTGAGAACATCCATAAAACTTAAAAATTAACTTAGATGGCAGCCTTATAAACTACTAAGTTTTATTGTGTCAATAATATGGGTCTTTAATGTATCGACACGGATGAAAAATTTGTTTTTAACAGAGAAGCGTCACGTCGTACAAAACTTTTCCGGCCCTCTTCTCTGTGACATTTTGTGACAATAGGGAAGCACCCCCCTCCCCTCAGACCTTCAGAGCGCCACGTAAAATGTAGGCGTTCCCTTTAAATATTTTAAGCCTATAATTTTCTATAGTTTTCATCAGAAAATTTAATATTAATTATGTAGACTAGAAGCCGAGAAAGTGCCAAAGAAATAAGAAAATAAATTGAAGGGATGATTTTCATTTGAGTCAT
>NC_046658.1:57886379-57891577 GCF_010883055.1 Belonocnema kinseyi | reverse complement strand
GCAAAAGTTTAGACTCACTTAGAAAACTCGTTTTTTGTTGTATTTATCGCTTAAATTATCGTTCTCAGACCGTTTTATACAACGTATTTGTTCAGAACAATATTGTATTGATAACTTTTGAGCGTTTTCTTTTAATTATCATTTATTTATCGTATCAAAATATGTTTATTTTAAAATATTGGAAAATCAACAATATTAAAATATATCATTTTTAATTACTTCAACATTTTTTTTTACCTCAAATCAATTTTTGCTCAATGCATCGATACTTAAAAATGCGCGCCAATTACTTCGAACCTCATCTGCCGTCGATTGTCTGTACAATAACCTCAAATTTGGTCACTCTGACACTTGAAAGACAGCTGCTCATTGCAAAATATTTTCATCGATGTTGCCAATTCAAAATTATATCTATAGTCTTGAAAATGGTAAGAGCAAGGCAAATACCGAAAGAAAAACGTATTCAGATAGTAATTTTAAGTAAAACCGGCCATTCGCAGCGAAAATTACACAAATACTGGGAGTTTCTCAGAAAGGAGTCCGTACAACATCGGAGAGATTCGCTGAAATCAAATCGTTTTCCGGCAGGAAAAGCTCGGGCTGACCCAGAAAGATGACAAAAAGTGATGGTAGACTTATACAATTGTTAAGTAAGCGGTCCAGACTCAAAACACTGCCAGATATCAGAGCCGAAATCAATCAAACGCTACCTAAGCCGATCTCCGATACAACGGTCACACTTCGGTTGCATGATTTCGGTTTGTATAGATGGGTCGCTACCAAAAAACCATTGTTGCGATCGGTAAACGTCTGTAAACGACTCAAATGGGCAAAAGAACACAAAAATTGGTATATCGAACAATGGAAACAGGTGTTATGGACCGATGAGTCCAAAATTGAAATTTTCGGTAGCAAGCGGCGAATGTACTGCCGCAGAAAATCTAATGAACGGCACCCACCTCAATGTGTAAAGCCAACAGTTAAGTTTGGCGGTGGTAGTGTGATGGTATGGGGTTGTTTCCGCTATGCTGGTTTCGGCACCTTGGTAAAAATCGACGGAAAAATGCGGAAAGCAGACTATTACCGGATACTTCAGCGAAGCGCTATTCTACTGGCATCGATTTGATAGGAGAGGGGTTTGTATTTCAGCAAGATAACGACCCTAAACATACATCAAAACTTTGTACGAACTATTTAAGATCGAAAGAAGCTGCACGCACTCTTAAATTCATGGAATGGCCAACACAATCGCCGGATACAAATCCTATCAAACTGTTGTGGGATGAGCTGGACAGAGAAGTGCGGAAACTGCATCTAGCCAGCGAATCTCACTTGTAGCAATGTCTTCAGCAGGCTTGGCAACGATTGCGACCAGAAAGACGTCAGAAATTGGTGGAAAGAATGCTCAGAATTTGTAGGGCAATCATCAAATCGAAAGTGAATCGCTCCTGTGCTTCAGTCGACAAATTCAAGCAGTGTAGCCGTGTCGTTTACTTTTTTAAAGCGATATATCTATTAAATATAAAATAAAGCATACTTGTACGACTGCTAATTTTACCACAACTTCAACATCTAGCAGCACTCATTGTTTTGAAAAGAATATTACAACGAGACAGGTGGGAATAAACAAATAATACAAAATAACATTTATTTGCTTTTTTATATCATTAAATAAAATCAAATAAATAAATATCTCTTACTATTAAATTTTTCTCCTGTTTTATAGCTATAAAACATATTTATAGTAGTTCTCCCGAAAACCGAACTAAGTGCTTTTGCATAATCTCTCACTAAAAATATTGTTAAAAAATGTTTATTGAAGATTTTATGCTTGAAATCCATTATTCGACAGTATATGTTTGCAATAAATCAACAAAAAATAAATTAGTTATATTTAACGATGAGTAGTACAATGTTGAATTTTCAAGTCGTTTTTTCTCGAAACGACCAAATTGCACTTAGGTCGTTCTTCGAGAGAACGTCTCATATATAGTTTAATACGAATTACAAGAAAATGGTATACAAAAAAAATATATTTTCGAAATACGATAGCGAAAGTACAAGTAATGATTTGACAATGAAAATGCAATTGTTCGTTTGAGTGCATTCGGGAAAAGATATTTTATCAGAATACGTTGAAAAAACGAATTTACTGACTTTAATGATTTGATATGATTCTACTTGATGTATGATCATATTATACGCTCGGGAGTGTTGTAGTAACAGCACGTTCGATACAATACACTTAAAACTTACTGCTAATCAGAAACCAATTACGAGAGGCAGGTCGGAATGAGTTTAATCGCATTAAATATTAAAATGTCGTCACTACGTCCCTATGGGCCATAGCACAATATATTTGACTCTCTTCTGTATGCGTGCGATTTACTCGTTATTTTCAGGCACGTGAATGATACTGTATTTGTATCTAATCTTATTCCGTGCACATCACTACATGAACGACTTTACGCCCTTGGGAGTATTCGCTCTGATGTCCATTCTGCTTTATAAGTCAATCACTATACATATACCAATGTACATATACTATAATTCTCTGAAGAATTAGAGTTTATGCTACGATTAAACAAATCTTAAATTAAAAAATCAGAATATTTAAGGTATGTCTTGACAAAATGGTAGCTAGATTTCTATTCAGCCATGATAAGATTTTGCTTCTGCAAATAATTAAAAAAAAATGAACATCATCAATTTAATTAAAAATTAATGTCTTGATATTCAACCATGGAACAAAGATTTAAATATAGGGTGTAATCTTTCGTATTATACGCAATTTAAAAATACATTTTATTAAACATGTTTTCAAATATTAAGTTAAAAATTCTTGAAGAACAGTAGTAAATAATTAATAATTCGGAATTGAAAGCATTTGAAATCAAACAATTTTAAATTACGTCAAATTTGGAAAAAATCACAATATTTCAAATGGGAATAAAAGTAATTGAATATGTATCATTTCTAAATAAAAACCTCTAAAATTGATAAATTTTAAATTTATTGAAAAATTGAAATATTATTTCATACTTAAATTTGAAAAATTTGACAAATTCATTAGAAAGGTGTTGAAATTATATAATTTTCAAATCAAAGCATTCCAAAATATTTTTATATTGAATTAAAGAATCTCGAAGTTTAATGGTTTCAGATAAAAAATTTAGAAATAGGACAGTTTCAGAACGTTATCAATTGAATGATTTCAGAGCAGAATTTTAAATATTGGATAATTTCAAACTAAAAGAAAGTTGAATTATATTATTTTTAATTAAAAGCGATCAGAGTTGAATAATTGAATTAAATAACAAAATTGAACTTTATATTTTAACAATTTTTAATGGGAGAAAATTAAAATTTGACAATTTGAAATTAATTGTTTTAATGCCAAAGTTTCTATAATATAATATATAAAATAATAATACTTAAAAGATATAATTTAATATTAAAATTCATTAGATAAATTGGTCTGAATTAAAAAAAATATATTCTACAATAAAAAAAACGTTAAAAATAAATTTATTTTAAATTGGAAACATTAAAAATGGCCAAATCTCTACTAAAGTCAATGAAAATTAACATTGCAAAATCTGTGTCTGAAATTTATTATATTCAATTTTATTATATACAATTACAATTGTGCAATTAGAACTATAATTTTAAATTGAAATGATATAAATTTTGATGATAATATATTTATCTTGCGGTTCGCGCTCGATAATGTATTTACCTCGCGCTACGCGCTCGATCTTTTTGTATAGACAATTTAAAACTAAAGGTGAAAGTGTCGACAGTAGTAATATGGTGATTGTGAATTCTCTTTTATTAAAGCTCCTTTCGCTTTAAAGAACACATGTCTCATCAGGTATCTCGTGCTTCGCACTCGTCCGTTTATTGGCACAAAAGGTTCATTTTTTGTATTTTTTGAAATTTTGTAAATGCTATAACTTTAATAATTTTTGATTTTCTGAAAAAAATCATTGGGGTAAATTGTTAGACTTTTTGAATGCTATGAATAACCATACAGAAAATTCTTGAATTTTGAAAAAAGTAGTCTCAAAAATATTCAAAATGTGCCCACTTTTTGAATTTTCATCAAAAATGGCTGTCTAACGAACTTGATCTTTAGTTTAGGACACTAAACGAGTGTACCAAAGGGCAATCAAACAGATTACTTTTTTCAAAAGTTATCGTGTTCACAGACGGTCATAAAGACATACAGACAGACATATAGACAGATACATTCATAAAAACCTGTTTTTCGGATTCAGGGGGTTTCAAAACGTAGACATTTGACAAAAACTGGGAAGGTCAAATTTTACAAAAATACCTTCAAAGTTAAATTATTTTTCAAACTTAAGAAAAACAATTTTTTCAATTTGGAAAATTTACAAATTAAAGAATTTTATTTAAACTTGAAGCATTAAAAATAAAACAATTACAAATATTTTTTTAAGATTAGAGCATTCTCAGATTAGTATTTTGAAACTAAAATAAGCAGATAAAAAAGATTGATTTTCCAATTGTGCATCACGAATTTAAAAATTCAATCATTTTATTCTAAAATTCAAAATTAATAACATAAATATCAATGATAAGGCATTTCGATGCGGGGAGAACGACTTTATGTTGTTGCAAGTGGAAAAAAAAGTTATAAGATGTCAAACAAATGAACTCAAATAAAAATCATCCATGCAATTTACATTTATTATATGAATAAAAGTCTGTCACATTGACATGACAGAAAATGTCGCTGCACAAAAAACACGCGAAAAGTAAGCGCAAACAGAGGAGCTTTTATATATGGACAAAATGAATGAATAAATTCGATGATTACTATTATTATTAATTTCTAGCAAGAAAATCAAGAGCTAGAGTTTGTTTTATTAGAATCCTAAACATTCTTTAGAAGACAAAAAAATCCCCCTCTGTATGCGATCCAACATGGAGCTTCCATTTTTCAAAAGTGGTCATGTTAATTGATTACTTTCTCAACTGATTAAGTATTTGTAACTATTTTTCTCAAAATAAAAATAATAAAAAATTTAAAAAAAAAACAAGATTTCGTGACTATTTATTAGATTTGTTAAAATTTATTGAGGG
This sequence comes from Belonocnema kinseyi, assembly GCF_010883055.1. Lineage (NCBI taxonomy): Eukaryota > Metazoa > Arthropoda > Insecta > Hymenoptera > Cynipidae > Belonocnema > Belonocnema kinseyi. Next base: position 57,886,465 of record NC_046658.1, on the reverse strand, counting down.
AATAACGTTTTCCAAGGTCCGCGTGCATATTATACTAGGTAAATGACAAAAATTTCCTCTAGAATCAATCCCACTCTAAAGATAGT
>NC_046658.1:57881091-57886279 GCF_010883055.1 Belonocnema kinseyi | reverse complement strand
TATTCTGGTAAGTGATTAAAGCATACGAATATAAGACCAGTTAAAGCAATTGAACATAAACACGTGCACAAGCAATCGTTACTTGCCACACGAGGCGTATGGTTACAGGGGTAGCGGTGTGTACATTGTAACAGCTTGAGTATGATTTCACAGTCACACAACAAAATAAAAGTGTCATGTGCAATGAACTAGACTACCATACTATGTTTCTGGCGTCAGTGAATGCGAATATGTTGTCAGATTTGCTCCATCGCGTCAGGCGTTAGAGAAAAAAGCCTTTTTGGTTATTTTGTTAAAACAACATGGGGTGCGAATTTGACGTCCAAGAAACTTATTATCCGGCTTAAATTAATGACTGAGAATTGTATTTAAAATGATTATATTTACAAAATTATTCCTAACACCTGAGAGATGACATGGGCTTTTTTTGCGCACGCGCTCGCTCACCACGTCGTCGCCCGGGTGGTAAGAAGTGGTGAGCGAGCGGGTGCGCAGAAAAAAACTGCCCTCTCACAAGATAGGCGACGGAAATAATTTTTTCACTATAAAGTTAATTTTAATTTAACAAATGGTTTATATGCAGGATTCCTGAAAATAAAACCAAGAATCCAACGACAAAATTTGGACAACCACCATGAAATGTTCCTATTGTAATTTAAAAAAAAGATAAAAATTTGCATAAGAATTAAGAAAAGATTATTCCTTGGACAAGAAATAAAAAAGAGGAAAGAAAAATGAGAAGGCAATAAACCAAATCCCCTTCCTTCTCTTTTTATTTCTTTCGTCTTTTTACATTCTCATCATTTATGAATGAGAAAGTATTTGAATTGTCCGAAATTTGACAACACAGTTTTTCAACGGATCTGCACGTTTCGAAAACCCCTGAATCCGAAACTCAGTTTTTTACGATGACGATAACACGATAACTTTCGAAAAAATGAACATAGCAAATCAACTGTCGGCACACTTTTTTTAGGTCCTAAAAGAAAGGAAGAGTTTGTTAACAAGCCATTTTTGATGAAAATTCAAAAAGTGAGCGGATTTGAAAATTTTTGAGACTACTTTTTTTCTGAATTTAAAAATTCTATGTACGGATATTTATAGCATTAAAATGAACAAATAATTTTTCTAAATCACTTTTTTCGATGAAAAGAAAATTCTCAGAATTATAGCATGTTCAAAATTTTTTATATCAACCGAAATTCAAAATTTTAAGACAAACAACGCACGGTATAAAAACGCCGAAAGAGGAAAAACATTGCTTTTTAAAATCCGTAAAAGACTGTCATAAATTTTTTTTGAATTTTCTTGAAATATCAAATTTTGATTGCACAAAAAATAGTGAAAAATAAAAAATTCCATTTTGTGGTCAAACTATGTAGGATACGAAAAAAGGTGAATAAACAAAAATTGTTATCCCAAAAAAGATCTACAATTCCTTTAAGAATCACTTCGTGATAGGACGCGTACTTTTTGTTTCATTCGTAAAAAATAACATTAAAAATAAAATAAAAAATGCGTGGAAAAACGACGAAAGTTACGAAAAAAAAGATTTAACAAAACCTGTTTACAATTTTCTGTCGAAAATCGAGCGCGTAGCGCGAGTGTCACGATGAGAATGTGTACCTTAAACCCTAATAGAGATTTGAGAAACTTAATCTTTGACTATATTTAATTAAGTAGACAATTCAGAATATGAAGACACATATAAATACTGCATCTAAAAGACAAAAACATCTATAAAAAATAGTGATTAACATTACGGCACTCATACTGATTATTAGATACGTGATTATTGGACGTTGAACAGGATTTTAATCTAATTTAAATTTCTTAAATTTCAAAAGATGTTCAGCTATACCAGCTAAACGTTTAGTTGGATTTCTTCTTCTAATAAAATATAGCTGTGTTACCTAAATATTTTGCGGTTGCGGCTCAATTTTGCCATCTAGAAATAATCTAGATAAATTAGCTAGATAATGTATAGATGAGAAATTTAGCAAATATAGGTAGAAATATAGGTGACGCAGCTATTGTTTATCAGAAGACGAAATCCAAATAAACTTCTAGCTGAAATAGCTACACCATTTTTTTCAGTGCACCGACTTTAAAAACACATAGGTATGGTGGTACAATTCACCGCACGTGACACTTTTCTTTTCTTGTGTGACTGTGATTTTCATTTTTCTTGTGTTCCTACGAATAATGAAAAAATTTAAATATAAAATTAATATTAATACCAAATTTTGGTAGTTCACAGTTATCTATTATCTAAAATAATGGAAGCCGTTAAATTTTTGAACGAAAATACCGATTTTCGACAACAAATAATAACATAACCTATTATTTATATAGAAGATCTTCGTTATTTCGTTCTACTGGTCGTATATTATTTTTACAAAAAGCTTTGTATAAGCTTTTCGTCCTTCAACGAAGGACCTCTTCAGTACATTATTATCGATGTTTTTAATAAACCCATCATTATCTCTTCGTCACAAGTTTATAAAATCCTCCCTCATACTCTGAGGCGACTCTAGGTTTTTAAAACCATGTTTAAATTAGTGTAGAGGTTGAATGGTCATAAAGACACATTTTACTCTCCCTCCCTTTTATTATCATTTTGTAAATTTAAATAAAAAACACTTTTTTGGTGGGCCAACACATTATTTACATTATGCCAGTTCTTGGGTTAAATTTGTTATAATTTTTGCATCAAATTTAAAATAACCTATTATCGTTTGAAAATAGTCAATATTCTTTAAAATATAATTGAAAAAATTAAAAATACATATTTACGACAAAAAACACTTAAATTATTAAAAATTGTTAAAAGATTCTAAATCGTGTTCTAATTGTAATGATTTTTGTATGAAAATGTTTGTTTTAAATCTAGCGATTTTTTATTACAAATTGGAAAATTCGACGAAAAACAGTAACACAATCCGAAATTGTTAATGCTTGTAAAAGTACGAAAGTGAGTAGAGGGGAAGTAAAGGAGGGAGAAGTCGGTGAAGAGATGGGAACTGAAAAGGGAAGTAAGGGGAATGGAAGAAGGAGTTCACTTAAATTTTAGCCTCGATGGACTAAAAACTTTTTCTATAGTTTCTGAACCTCTTTGCGGCCTCAACGTTTATGTGTATGGGGTTTAAAGTGAAAAGGTTATTACGAACTATATGAAAAACAAATAAGAAAAGAGTATCAAATGTCGACGGGGTGACTCTGGGTCGCAGTATCACTTCGTATAAATTCATAAATCAGGCAATCTTCCTAAATGGCGCTTGCACAGTAACGCGGATCAAGAGAGCGGCTGTCGCCTTTGTGAAAAGTCGCGTCGGTTTTACTTCTGTCGTCTGTCATTTATCGCAAGGGAATGGTAATACATGAGGCACTTATTCCACTGTCACTTTTACGTCACACAAAATATACTTTTTAGAATTTTTTTAAAAATTATTTTATTCAGGTACATTTTTTATTCGATCTTTAACTTTTCCAAATCCAAATATAAATATGATCAAATGATAATGTCAACATTTCACCAGTGCTTCTTAAAGAACCAGTATTTCTGATTTTTTACTTAAAGGTGGCCATTTTATTCGAGAATAAAAAGCTTCCGGTCATTTCCCGGAGTTTCCTCGGCTTGAAAAAATTTGTCACGGTCATTGATTCTGCCGCAACGTATCTCATGTATGTCCAGGTGATTTTAGAGTACTTAAAACTTTAAACTCGTTTTTCTGGAAACCATCTTTTTTGAACCGGCCGGAAACATAACTCGAACAAATCGTCACCGATCGATCTGAAAATTAAAAAAAATATTAAAAATTGCTTTCGCCAGCGACGTACGTAGGATTTAAAAAAAAATATTGCATAGTTTTTTTTATAAACAATTTTTTAACGTTCTTTTTCAGGAAATTTTAAACTTTTTTTCAAAGTTGCGGGAGTTAGGTTTTCGGCCGTGGACATCTAAAAAAAAGGCGCTGACTGAGAAATTCTTCGAAGTCACAATTTTTTCATGAATGAATTAAAAAATATATATTCTATTATTAGTATTATAAATCCCATTTTATAAAATTTGGATTGGTGTCTTTATTGAAAAAACAAAAATTTCCGAAATATGCCTTTTTTTCCGTGCTCTAACCTTGAAGTGGAAATCTTTTGTATTTTAAACTTTTACAATCGAAGCTTAACATTTTTTTGTCCGACCCTCCTTGAAAACGCACCATTGCGTAAGTTTAAAAATTATATATACGGCTATTCATATTACTCAGAAAATAAACAAATGTATTCTTACGACTTTTTCCGATAAAAATGAACTTATAAGAGTTATAGCATTTTCAAAATCTAAAAAAAACAGACGAAAATGAACATTTTAAAACAAACAACGCACGATATAAAAAAAATTCAAGGAAAGAAAAACGTTTCTTTTTGAAAGCTCTACAAGATTAATGTAAAAACTTCTTGAATTTTTTGAAAAATCAAAAATTCAAATTTTGAGCGCACAACAAATAATGAAAAATAAAAAACTCCATTTTTCGATTAAACTATGCAATATAAAAAAATAAATACACATAAATTGTGCGCCCGAAAAAGATCTACATATTCGTTATAAATCACTTTTTGATAAGACGCATAGTTTTTGTATTAATAGTGAAAAATGACATTACATATAAACAAATTGAATCTTTAGACAAAAAGACACAAGCTACAATAAAAAGTTTGATAACAAACTTGTTTTTAAATTAGATCTAAGAACTGTATTTAACCTTTTTTTTCTATCAACACACGTGATGAGAATATGTTCGCTAAAGCTGAAGGAGCTTTAACAAAATAGAATCCACAATCAGTACATTTCAGTTGTCGATAGTTTGACCTTTAATTTTAGAATTCCTTTGAAAAAATGTGGGGGGAGTACAATGACCAAGCGCGAGGTCAATACATTATCGAGCGCAAAGCGCGAGATCAAACGGGTGCACGCCCTATGTGCGCTCAAACTTGCGAGCCGCGTGCCCAGTGCGCGATGAGAATGTGTCCACATGGCGGGCAGATTTTAAAAATTTAAATTGGATAAATTATTTTATAACTGGATTTTGAAGTATGCTTTTTTATGGGGCCTAGAACTTGTTTTTTTTATCACCCCCTACAGTAGAAATTAAGGAAATGAACATTTTGGAAGCGAGTTTCGATCCGTGCG
>NC_046658.1:57877301-57880991 GCF_010883055.1 Belonocnema kinseyi | reverse complement strand
AACTTGTTTTTTTTATCACCCCCTACAGTAGAAATTAAGGAAATGAACATTTTGGAAGCGAGTTTCGATCCGTGCGAAATAGGAGAGAAAAATAAACGATACATTTTTCGATTATCTGCCCAAGTGTGACTAGAAGATCTACCATCACATTCCCAAAGGCTCTTGTATGGTCTGACCGCAAACTATCGGAAATAGAAACGTCGGGTTCTCGAGAAACGAGTCTTCTTCGCGGGCAGGGAGTAAGTGGGTATATCTACTTAACGACCGATGCTTAGAAACGCTCTGCGCCTAATGGAAACAAAAATTGATCGTTTGCCTGTATTGTAGACTAATTGAGAAGGCGCTGCATCAAACGATGTCTTTTTATGGTTACTGTAAAAAGTAACATTGTTTACTCATATTTGATAATATTAAAATGTATTATTTCTTATACAAAAAAATTGATGTAAGGATATACACTTGAAAACCTTGATGTCATTGTTGTTGAAAAGCTAATTGGTTGTTGATTACTTGAATTTGTTTTATATCATGAATTTGAAATGTTGAAAATTAAATCTACAAAGAATCCATTTTATTATAAAAATCTGTTATTTTCAATTTAAAAAAAAAATTAAAGAAAATTTACAACTTTACACTGATTCAGGTTTTTTTATCATTTTAAATACAAAATTGGCATTCTAAAATAAAAATTATACATATATTATTAAAAAATTATTGTAATTTGAACAAGATTTGAAGTTTTTTAAAATTTTCAGGATATTGGCATCTAAAACCTTGGGTGCGCTAGTGTCGCGAGCTCGCGTAAGCACCTAGATTTGTCGGAAATTGGCAGGGGCGCCAACCAACCCCCCAACCCAAGGGGGGGGGGGCGACCTGTTTGAGAGAGGTCCCGAAAACTGGGAAATATATTGTGTAAATGAATAAACTAAAAATGCACAAAAAATAAGGGAAACTAATTAAATAAAGAAAGTGAAATAAAACAGCACGTGCAAAAATCCATAATTGGCACGATTAAATTTATATTTATCAACAGGTTCCCGAATATTATATATGAGAGCATCATTTCGTAAGTATATTTGAATTTTTAAAAGTATAAAAAATAATGCTTCTAATACATCCCTTTGCTGTATGCTAACATAAATAAAACGGGTACCAAAAATTCCATTTGGAGAAAAAGTAGATCAGCGTTAAATAACGAATCATTTTTTTCAAACTGGCAATTATAAGTGATGCAAGAACGTATTCTGATTAATTTGGTCGATTACAACAAATATATCGTATAAAAAGATTGATCAATACATTTTGCCTAAACAGTTTTTTACAAATCCAATACAAATTAGTCTAACTTATCATCAGGCCAACCATGTGCTCGAATCCATACATAATTTTTCAACCTATAATATTAATTTTAGTTACTTTCACATTTGAAGTTCACTTTCGAGTCATTTAAAGATTTCTCTTATTTCGATCTCCATATTTTACTATATTATAATAATAAAAACTAAATAACGAATAAACGCTGTTTCCAAATGTTTTTAAAACATTAAACGTTTTTCAAAAATTTTTAAAAAGACAATGATTTAATTGAGTAATATTTAAAATATTTTTGATCCATCCTCCCATCACTGTAGGAAATCTGTACCCCTCAGTAGAAGTTTATACTTTTCGGGGTTAGTTAAGTAATTTTTGAATAACTGATAAAAATAAGTAATTTAAGTCCTAACAATTTGAGCGTTTAATATTTATGCGAAATAGTATATTAGAATTTTGATTTTAAATCATTTACAATTTAATTTGATGTCATACCTTTTTCTATTCTTATTGTCGTGGAAATTTATTATAATTGTTATAATTTTCATAATTGCTCTTGTTCTTTTTTTTCTCATCACATTATTTTTTCTCGATCAGAGTGGGGGGGGGGGGGGGGGGGGGGGGGGGGGGGTCTGTCTGAAGTGGATCCGCACGACCTGTTTCAAATAGGATTGGCGCCACTGGAAATTGATATCTTTAATAAAAGATTATATATAAAAGAGGATTCACAAATTTGAACAATTTTAGGTTCTGTTAGCGTCGTACACCAGAAACTAGTATTTTAAAACAAAAACACTGTGGGTGGAACAAGATTTACAATTTTTTAAATAGTTTCGGGATATATAAACGTTTATCATAGGAAATCGTTTTTTTAACAAAAATTTTGAACAAAGTTTAGAAATTTGAACATGGTTATTATATTTTAGTTATGTACAAATTAGAAAAAAATCGTCGGTGCACAAAAAAAAGTATTAGGGTAAAACGCACTCTTAAACGTACGAAAAACCTATACCAAAGTTCTTTGGTATTTTAGTAAAAAATTATTATATTTGAAAGAATAATTAGAATTGTCCAAGAACTTTAGATAGAGTTAAATTAAATTACAGTGAAACTCTGATAATGTTCCGGTTTTGGGACTAGCGGTTCTAATTTTAAAAGTAAAAAAAATTATTTTCTCATGTTTGAAGCTCAGAGACTTCAAGAATTTCATAAGGCATGTTCTTTATATTATTACTAAACTGAAAATAAAGGGTTCTCATAATAAAATGTTGAATTTCTTCTAAATTAGGAAGCGGAACAACTTTAACTTATAAAATATTATTCATAGTTTGCGTGATACCAGTTTTTTCTTCCATGAATCAAAATATTCAGGGGCAATCCTCGAAATAAGTACGAAAAAGAAACTGGATCTGCAAGTTGTAGGTTACTTTTGTGGTAAACTTAGTCGAGGCTAGCCGTGTTTTATTCGATTAATTATATATTACGAACAAAAATGTACTTAAATTTAAAATATATAGGATGGTAATCTTTTAAAGAAAAAGTACGCCAACTACGATGAATTTAATTTTACTCTGAAGGCTTAAAGAGGTATGGATTAAATACTATGGGAGGTTCATACGTTAATGTGTTACGTGGATGCCGTATTTATTGGACAGCAATAAAGTGACTGTGATTGCTCTCCTCACTTTTCCACCCACGCAATTGAAAACGAATTTGATCTACTCAGCTTTTAAGCTTTTTCAAGATAGCAATGATTTATTCACAAACAATAACATTTTAAGTTTAAAATATTTAAAATTCGCCCATTTTTATTGCAAGTTTACCCCTTAATATAAATAATAATTCGGTAGATGAGGCAGTTAGGCCGGTACCTCTGAAAATTTTTCCATGTAGATTTACTGAGGTTCTGGTGGTTCGGATCCCACCTTAAACTATGTAGGTCTCCCCATCATTTACTTGGCTGCAACCCAGTAAATTAATGGTGGGGTAAAAAATCACGCCTTGCCTAATATGTCAAATTAGACATACTGTTCATGTCAGACCTGTTCAAAAAAATCCAACTTCAGCAAAAATTCGTTTTACATAATTGGTCTGTAACCATCTTATGCCTGACAGAAAAAAGAGGCTCTTCCTTTTTTTATAATAATAATAAATAATGACATATAATATACATTTTCTGCCCTTAGAATTTTGATCAGTAGCTTTACGAACTCTTTGTTTTAGCTAAAAAAAATGTTCTCAGACCAATGTAATAAAAAGCAGTTTTAATTAGTAATTAATGATACATACCAGGTGTATACATATGAAACCGGTATTTTTTCAAGAAAAAAACACATTTATTTCAAGAGAATGATAACAAATATTTTATTCAAAGTATGC
>NC_046658.1:57859013-57877201 GCF_010883055.1 Belonocnema kinseyi | reverse complement strand
CAATACGCCAATTAGCACAAATGGTAAGTTCCGACAGTGCCTACAAGTGTGCCTACTGGCCGTTAGATGGCAATACCGGTTTCATATGTATACACCTGGTACTTGAATTTAAAAAAATAAAGTATTTTTTATTTGTAGATAATTATTAAGTGATCTTGTCCACTGCTATTTAAATAATGACATGAACTTTTTGTCTCTTTTTGAATGAGTACAAAAAGTATTTAATGGAGAAAATCTCTTGTTGCGACCAATCAGAAAAGCAGGCGACGCTAGATTCGAAGCTAAATTGCCATCGGTATTTATACTGCTTTAGCTCCCAACGCTCGGCGCGTTTTCTGCCCTGTAATTTTGCCGGAAAGACCATTTGTCGTTTTTCTACTTTTTGCCGTAAAACTAGACCCTCAGTTTCATTACCATTAAACACAAATGTGTTCGCAAATGTCGCAAATGTCGCCTGAAAATAAAGTCTGTTATTTCAAGATGTCAAATTTCGTGCTTTCCAGCTTCTATTCTGACAGCGTCTAATGAATTATGATCCTGAAATGACTGAAACCAATGTATTTTTATATCAACTACACAGAAAAAACAAAAGATAAAGTTTACATCGATTCCAGGTGAAAGATTCCCCGCAACAAAAATTAACCTTGCCGGATAAACTTTATATTAATCGAAGATAATTTCCGATTTTTAACCTTGCACGGATTGCCTGTAAAAATTTTAACTTTTGTTTTTTCTATGTTTTTTTAAATCTGGTATCCCAATTTATAACTCGAATTCACTTATACTTTGCCGTTTTGTATAAAATATCCATGTATCTCACCAGAAAATAAACATGTTAATTTATTTATAACACAAGAAGAGCGTCTATTAATTGTTCAAGTACCTCGAATTTTGAGTTGGAAAATTTAAAAAAGGCAAGTTGTGAGGTAAACAAGTGAGAAACTATTTTCAATAAATTTGCATTATATTATACCGTCGAATGGCCAAGCTTTCTTGAGATATTTTCTGAACTCAAAAGTTTGTTTACACTTTTGCGAGCTCTGATTACACAGCAAAAAAGAATACTTGAAATAGTTATACATTGCAATTGTTGGAACTAAATACATTAGAATTGAAATGGATTTAAGCCAAAATTGACATATATCTGATTTTAAGCAAAATTGGTATGAATTAAGGGTTTAAGAATTTTTGTACCTAATTCTAAAATTCAGGTGATGAGTTATGAAATTAACACCAATTTTCCTTAGAAATTTTCAGAATTTATTGACTTTGTGCCAACCCAATTTTAACGGATTGCAACCTCAAGCTCACTTTAAGCCAAATTCGTCTGCATTTGAGAATCAATTAGTAAATTCGGTTCATCAAGCCTTAAATTTAGATTAATTTTTATTAATGTTTTAAAATCGAAGGTGCTGAAAAGTTCCCACGTTTTATTACAAATAAAAAACTCTAATGACTGTTAGAAATAAAAAAAATGGTCCTACGATGTCGCAAAAAGGCCAAAGATTACGAATTTTGAGGATTAAAAAAAAGTTAACTCTGAATACGAAAATTGAGGTATTCTTATGTTCCGTTTTTGGCATTAAATGTAAAAATGTCAATTTAGTTCATTTTGATTAGAAGTGTATTATTGTTTATAATAAATGTCTTACAAATTTGATTGATTTAGTGGTTTACGACTTTTTAAAAAGTTGTAAAGTCCAAGAGGAAATTTGTTCGTGGCGTAAGAAAATTATAGCTGGGATCTCGATGACAAAAATATCTGTCGTCATTGTTGTACCGTAGGACTAGTTTTTATTTCAAAAAGTCATTAGACATTTTGTATTTGTAAGAACATGTGTCAGAAATTTTTTAGCACTAACCATTTTACATATTTTTTTAATTTGCATTTTTGGCCTAGTCTACTACACGTCTAGCCTATAAATCAATTTTCATTTGAAAAAAATTAGTTAAAAAAAAGAATTTTCTAAACAGTAGTTACATTTTAATAAAAAAAATTTTTAACGTAAATGATGAATCGTCAACCAAAAAATTAATATTTAACAAAGTATTTCTACCTTTAACTAAGTAGTTCAATTTTCAACCAAAAAAGATAAATTCTAAACGAAAACTGTAATAGATGATATTACAAATAAAAAAGGTTCCTAAAATTTTATTATTTGCTACTATTACATATTTATTATTTTTATAGTTTATTATTTATTACGTTAATTTCTTTTTTTTAAAATGATTTTTCAAACAGATTTTAATTTAAAACCATAAATAGTTCATTTCAACTTTTTTTTATTTAATATTTTAATCAGAATGTATTAAAAAAACTGTAACAGAAAATTACATTTATTCGTGTACCTATTGGGATTTCCTTTAATTATAAAAATTAAAACTATTTGATCTAATTGCGACCCCGTGGGACCAGGTTTTATTTCAGAAAGTCATTCTAGATTTTAGATTTGTAATAACAGGTAGAAATTTTTTGTCACTAGCCATTTTTTATTTTCAAACATTCTGAATTTTTTGTACAGCCTACTGCACGTCTAGCCACTTAACCAATTTTTACTTAAAAGGGCTTGCATATTTCGGATTCTTTTTCATTATGTTTTTGGAATCCTTACCAAGTACTTTAAGTATAAAATGATATATGACCTTTAGAAGTCAGTTTTAGTTTAAAAAAATTTCATTTTGGTCTTTTGTGATATACGTGTCTTCTCATAAATTTTTAATTGTTGTTTACATTATGTAAAGCATGAAAAACCAGATATTCCAAAAAGGCTTAATGATCTACAAAAAGAATCTTTATTTCATATCTGCCGTGATTTGCAAGAAAAAAAGGGCTCACGTGTGAGCCCTTTTACGTAAAAATTGGCAACCTATTTTCAATAGTAACGACATTGAATGTTTGTTTTTACTGTCTAAATATTAAATATCAAAGTGGTATGTATTTGAAGAAATAACTAAAGTTATACCGAGAATACATAAAATTGTAGTTGTATTTCCTGTTCAATTTGCTGAAATTAATTTACGGAAACTCTTCGTGGAATTTTTATTACTAAAAAGGTGTAAGTACCACCGCAATAAGTACAATTGATCGTCATTCGAGGAGAGTTAACTACCGTTTGGTGGACTCGGTGAGCATGGTGTCGTTACAAATAAGTAAGTAAGTAAGCAGATAATCGAGGGAGGAAGACCGGGTTAGGGCTCATTTTATAGATGCTGTCTAGTCCTAGTGGTGGTGAGTAGTGATCCAATTCCAGAATCTTGGAAGGAGTGAGCAATTGAGCATCCTGTCGCGCCTTCGTCCATCAGCAGAAGAAGAGAGAATAACTTTTATTCTTTCCTCGTTCGGTCGGCATTTGTCCCCAAATAATTGGGCAGGACGGCGCTTGGCATCTTCTCTGCAATTATCGGCAGTAAACGTAGCCACATCCGGTAAGCATTAACCCCACGACGTTATAGATATAAGCTAGGAGAAGTGGGATCATTCTGAGGAAATAAAACAATTGCTGGAATCGAAAGAAACCCACGTCCCTGCGTCCTTGTTCAGACGTTATTAGGCCGAGAGTTTTCGAACTTCCCTTTTCTATTTTCGCTTCTGATGCTCAGGAATCACATATGTCGGCAACCAGATATTATTGATAATATTTTAATTAGGGAGAAATTATATTTTATTTTATTAATTACTGAACAAGAATACATCAAAATGTTATACGTTTAAATTGGTTTGAATTGAATTCAGTAATATCTATCTGGATATAAAGAGAATGGTATAAAGAGACCTTATGTTCTGGATTATTGTAGAATTGAGTCCTAATTCCTGATAAAGTTTAATAAATTAAATACAAGCCAGTTCAAAGTACAGTAAATCTGGATTTCGTGTTTTTGGATTTATTGTTTCCGAGAATTGATGCCACGCGGCGGAGAAAGGGGTTGCGGGGGGATGTACGGTGCTCACTGAGGTGTCACAAAACTGAGAGGGAAACAAGAGAGAGACAAAATAGTTCAAAGAATCTGGATTTAATGTCACGGTCTGCCCCAAAATTGACATTAAATCCAGGTTTGACTTTATACTTTATTCAAGCTTCACGCACAGGCGGAAATATTATGTATAGTTTATACATAGTGTAAAGTTTTATATATAATATTCATTCATTTTATACAATGTGATGTTTCATTTTGCAACTCACAAGGCACATTTTATGGTAAAAATTATAGTTAATGATAATTCATCAAGTTGTGAATTATATTTCTACTATACACTACTGAGGCTACGCGATGTTCCATGATTCGTTTTGATCTAGTTTATGATTTAACTTCTTATCGTTGATAAGTTCCGAATTCTTATTTTTTATATGTGTAAACGCTTTTCTGGAGTCAACGTCATCATCGAGGTACGCCGCAAGAGGTTAAGACGAGACACCGGAAAGACTCAACTAACTCGCTACTCCTACTGACACCTTGACAGTACCATTCAAATTCTCCCGCCAGTTCTGCCATGAGTCGTTGCTGCCAACTTAATTGCTGAAAACCTCAACGGGAATTGCTTGCAGAGTTTGACAGGGATTTACCTGAATTTTCTACAAGACCTGGATTACTTCAGAAGATTCCGAAGTTAATAGTTGCCCCCACCCTTTTTTGTATCTGAAAATAATCTGTTATCTTCTACTTCCTCACCTTATTCTACGAAAAATTAAATGCGATAAATTGAGTAAGGCTTTATTCTGTAACTCCGTGAAATCATGGAACATCGTAAAGGGAAATTCTTAAATTGTTAGGAATATTATAGCCCGAAATCGTGCGTCATTTTGTTGTAATAATTTTAAAGCATTTATGAATGTCGGTTTATAGTTCTGAAACCAAGAAAATGTGATTTATTTCATTGTGGTCGATATGTGATAATCAATCATAAGACCATCGTAAATAAATGTTAACTATGTTATTTTGCTATATAATTCGCTATGTTTTCATTCACGAGAAAGAAACTCTTACCTTTCTAAAACCACGTCCTTTACCGAATTATCCTACTTATGGTTTGAGCTAGCGGGAAAGTAATAGGGACGTTCAAGTTCCGGTACACCATAACCTCGCAATTTAATTTATTTTACTTAAGCTAAATTTAGAATTTGAAAGTAGGAATTCTAGTTTTTTTTTGTTTTTAATATTTCACTCAGTTGTTTATGTTTTGTTAAGTTTCTTTGATCCATGAAAGGTCTGGCGCCCAACATTGTTTATTAAGAGGTTACTTTGAGGTTACGGTGCCGAAGGTGTATTAATTCTCTTTGTCCAAAAAGACATTAATATTACAATGCCGTCACCAACGTGGGGCCCCGAATAAAATAAGCAACAGTAAAGGTTTCTTACATTAAAAACAAAAAAGATTTGTTTTTTGAAAAATTGAAAAGAGAAAAATTTTAGAAAAATTTAGTCTGAAAATTTTTTAAAAATCAGAACAAGAAAATCTGGATTACACTGAAACTTTCCGTGAGTAGGTAAAGGAACCCTAACTAGTTACAATCGATATATCAACCTTTACCCCCCCCCCCCGCTCAATTTCTAAAACTTACAAAAATAAATACCCGTGAATTTTCTGAGTAATAATAATTTCAAAATCATCAAGGTTTGTCACAGAACCTTGAAAATCAAGGGTAATTCCAATTTTCGTGAATAATACCCGTTTTTTGGTTACAATTTACATTGTACAAATACAAGATTTTCGTTAATCTATGTTTCTTTGAGTATTTATGTCATAAGTCATGGCTACCCAAATCCATCCAGACGATACGTGGGTTGTGGGTCTGAAAAAGAAAGACCTTGTGACTGAACTTGTGAACCGAGGCTTGTTAAGCGAAGGTACGTTTCCAGTCCTGCGCGAACGTCTCTACAGGTTCGAAAGTCGAGCTCGTGGTGAAAATGATCCCGCTAAGAAAATAGTAGACTCACGCGATTTAATTCGTATCGAAGAATACTCGGAATTTGACCCTGATGAAACTCATTTCGAACCAACGGAAATTGCCCCTAACTTAGAAAAAGAAAATTCGCGAGGAATTTCAATAGAGAATTTTAGTTTAGGTAATAAACGAAGAGATTTAAATAAAATCGCGAATAAAGTATCAAGTCCACCTAAAGTAAAAAAGATAGGGTAATTATTTCGGATGATACTGTCGATCCTCAAACTAACGTTCGTGATTTAGACCCGTCATTGAGAATCCACCCTCGGGACCAAAACAAACAAATTCCGAGACGCAACCCGATTTCTGGAAATGATTATAGAATTAGGGAAAGGGACAATAACGATAAAAGCCATAAGAATTATTATCATGATTATGACCGGCTTAATTATTCTCATAATTGGAATGATAATCGTAACGTTTATGATCGTGATGATTATCCAAGGAATGGAAGAAATTTTAGTTCACGTAATTTTTATGATGATCGGGAGGATTATTTTAATGACCGATCTTATAATCCACCCGGTCGGTACTACAGAGATGGATTTTCGCAAAATAATAGATACGACCTACACTGGCCTAGAACTGAAAATATCCATGAGAATCTTAAAGATAGTCGAAGTCATTGCCTCATTGATTATGATGCTTATTACGACAGACCCGTTATGAACTCTGGCAGAGGTCAGAGATCCTTTAACGAACCCAATTATCCTCTGGATAGTTATTATTATGAGAGAAATACTCCAAAACAATATAGAGTTTTTAGAGATATTTCGCGGAATTTTTCTAGAGAATATAGAATTCGTGACGTCCCTACAGAGATCACCATAGGTAAGAGGACTCGCAACTCTACCAGAAATACCTCTCCAGATTATAGAAAACGCGATAGTTTATTTTATTAGTCTGACAGAGAGATAAAAGATCAATACGACCTTGAAGATGAATTTTTTGAAGGGAACCCTAGGCCGCGGGGAAATAGTACGATTTTTTGACCTAGTCGCTCACATGCTAATGTTTATCCCCATTATGAAACCCCCCACTCTCAAGATGATTTACTAAATCGCTCAGATCATCCACAGGTTCATTTTGATCCCTTTTTGGATGTTCCCCATCATAGTAACACTCGACGTCTACCAAGGTAAACTCGACCGTGTAGTCGCTACCGTAATAATAACAATACGATGTACTCTATTGTTACCACGTTTACACCTCTCAATTCAAAAGTCCACTATACGAAATTTCGCGCAATACCAGAGCGATCGTTACTGCCTGACTTAGCGTATCATGAGCCTAACTACCGGCCAAAAATTAAGCATAGAGAAACCATTGCGTTATTAGATGAGGAATTGGAGTGGGAGAGACCCGACAGACTTTATCTAACAAAAGATACTGAGCTGTAACGAATTCCCGTCCCAAAGCCTAGTCGAAACAATAATAACTTTAGTCGAAACCATAATAACCCTAGTCGAAACCCCAACCCACGGAACGACCCTAACCATAACAGAAGCTCTAACCCTAGTCGAAACCCCAATGAAGGGAGTAATACTAAAACCGAATCTCAGGCTAACGCTAATAAAATGAGTCGAAAGAATCCAAATTCTACTCAACCTTTAAAAAATTCTAATCATCTTACTAACCCGCTTTTACCCATAACGAGAGAAGTAGAGGATAGTATAGCTATAGCTATAGTATAGCAAAGATAGTATAACTTGTTGGAATTGTGGATGGCAAGGCCACCGTCACCATGTTTGTGACGAACCTAGAAGTATATATTGTTTTGGTTGCGGTAGGAAAGACGTAACGAAGCCTTTCGGCCCCAATTGCTCGGAAAACGAACAAAAGAATCATTAAGCGGGCCGCAGTGATTCTTAACCTTCCTAAGGAGTGCCTAAGTACAATTCATTTAGGTTTCGTGGTTCCTTCTGAGGTTGTGCAGAGTGAGGGAGGAGTCGCTGTGGTTTTGTACGAGGTGGATGATCTTGAATTTTCCAAACTTTTCACTCCTCACAGATCAGAAGATGTTAGCAGTTCCCAAGATTCTTACTACCCTTCAAATAGTAAGTTGCTTCCTCTAATTCAACCCTCTCCACGAGTCAATATGACGGACTCCACACCAGTTCCCATTTTTCAAATGTCTGAAATTTATTATGCTCCTACACCCCTGAATGGACCTGAACCTTTGATGTTCGTTAACCTCCACATTTTGGGCCACCCCAGTAAGGCCTTAGTCGATGGAGGCTCTTCTAGAACCTTTATAGGAACCAAATGGCATGATGCTAGCAAAGAATTGGGATTGGAAATCAATCACAGTAATGGTTTAGGGCAAGTAGCGAACAGTAGCTTGGAAGTAGTCTCTCAAGAAGTCACGGTTCCTATGAAACTAGAAAAAAGGGGAGGCTAATGTCCGTTAGAGTGATGAAAAGCCTACAAGTGGTCCTAGCTCTAAGTTTAGATTCCATGAAATTTTTTGAGATACAAATAGACTTTGTAGACCAGACCTGGAGTTTCAAAGAGGACCCTTTTAAAATACTTAAATTTGAAATAGAGGAATGGACCAAAGATAGGTGCTGTGGGTTGAATGAGCTAACCACGGATTAGACGGAAATTTTGAAAATCTTTTTGAACATCGAATTACCAGAAATTCCTGAGAAACCCGGGTTAACAGATTTAACGGAACACATAATTGATGTTGGTGAGTATCCAGCTACAAAACAAAGGCATTACTTAGTATCCCCTAAAGTCTTATAGGCTCAAATCGCGGAAGTAGATCACATGTTAGAAGATGATATAATAGAACCCTCTAAAAGCGATTGGTCGTCCCCCGTCGTGATGGTTAGGAAGCCCGATAAGAGTTATCGATTCTGTTTGGATTTCCGTCAGCTAAATGACGTAACAAAAAAGGATGCCTGCCCCCTTACTCAGATGTACGGAATATTGGACAAGTTGCGTAGGGCTAGATACATATCTAAAATAGATTTACTTAAGGGTTTTCTTCAAATTCCGCTTGAGTTAGAAAGTCGAGAGAAGACCGCGTTTACCGTACCGGGTCGGGGGCTCTTCCACTTTAAAAGAATGCCGTTTGGGCTTACCAATGCTCCCGCAACTTTCCAGAGGTTATTGGATCGTCTCATTGGTCCTGAAATGGAACCTCCCTGTTTCGCCTATCTGGACGATATAATAATCGTGACGCAAACCTTTGAGAAGTATTTGGAATGGCTGGCTAAAGTGTTGGGTAAAATAAGTGATTCTGGAATGAAAATAAACCCCAACCAATGTGAGTTTTGCGTCTCACAGGTCCAATATTTAGGTTATTTAGTAAATGAACGAGGTTTGCAAATCGAACCAGAAAAAGTAGCACCCATTTTAGAATATCCTGTCCCTCGAAATTTAAAAGAAACCCGCCGTTTCTTGGAAATGGCGTTGTACTATCGTAGATTCATCCTAGATTATGCCACCTTAGCTTCACCTCTAACAAAGTTGCTATGGAAGGATCAGCACAGTAGCATTATAACACCACTGAAAAGGAATGCCTAGCTGTTATATGGGTCATCCAAAAGTTTTGCACATATTTAGGGAGTTACCACTTCACAGTCATTATAGATCATAGCAGCTTACTTTCACTACATAATCTTAAAAATTCAACTGATAGACACGCGAGGTGGGCGTTATAGTTACTCGAGTATGATTATAAAATAGTCCATAGAAAGAGAGCTCTTCATCATGTCCCGGATGCCTTATCGAGGATACATGAAGACCCTGTAGAAAATATTCACCTTATTAGTGACACAACACCCTCGTGGTACGATCGTCGTTTCCTTGCCGTGACTGATTTTCCAGAAAAATTTCCTACTCGGAAAGTTTGGAAAATAAACTTATCACTACCGACTCGATCCCGTCATTTCAACCTTAGTCCGGGATATGAATGAGTGGAAACTGGTCCCAAGTGACGACGAACGCGGGTTGATTCTGGAAGAAGCCCATGACAAACCCCGAGCTGGCCACTTGGGCACTCAAAAGACGTATATGAGGATAGCCTTAGATTATTTTTGGCCAGGGGCGAAATTTGCCAAGCTTGTAAGGTGGATCAGAGGGCACCCCCGGGATTCATGGGTCAGCGTATCGTAAAACAGCCCTGGATTGTCGTGACCGCAGATATAATGGGGCCCTTTCCCCCAAGTAAGTCAGGTTGCAAGTATGTACTCGTAATACAGAACTTATTTACAAAATGGGTGAAATGTGTGCCTTTGCTTTCGGCTACTGTTAGAAGAATTTGGGACTCATTTCAGGAGCTTATAATAAATCGCTCGGGGTCTCCTCAGGTCCTTCTCACAGATAATGGTACGGAATTCATTAATAATACACTCCGCTCCATGGCACAAGAAATCAGTATTTTACACTTTACCACCACCCCCCCCCCCCCCCCCCCCCCCCCCCCCCCCCCCCCCCCCCCCTTTTGACCTACAAGCCAACCCAGTTGAGCGGGTCAATCGAAAAATAAAAACCATTATAGTATTTTATATAAACAAAAACCACCGCTCCTGGGATGAACATCTATCAGAATTTCGTATCGCTTATAATACTGCTTATCACAGTACCTTAAAATCTATTCCCGCTATTTTGAATCTCGGCCGCGACACCAAGTCAATCAATTCCTTGCGGAGACGAGAGGGTGGTGAACCTGTGATAGACCCTCAAGACCCTGAATTGTGGAGAGACCGTATGACAAGGTTACAAGTTATGAGAGAATGGGTTATCAAAAATCTAGATAGCGCCTTTCAGAAACAATCTAATCATTACAATCTTCGCCGTCGACAGTTAAGGTTTTTACGCGGCGATTTAGTATTATCCCATTGTCGTGTTCCATCGTTCAAAAGAAACAAAGGAAACAAAGGAAATCCACGGGGCAAGGCCGAGAACGACAACCGGAGGAGTTGCTGGTGTCATCCTGGAGGAAGTCTGCGACGATGAGGAGAAGGAACTTCATGCTATCCTTGAAGGATGAGCCCGACTACCCGGAATCATTCACGCGTAGAACTAGACTCTCTCAATCCTTGAGATTGTTGGCAATCGAAAACCCCAGTCAAGAGGCGTCCGTAAGTGGAGAGAGCCAGGAACGAGAAGTTGCTAAAGCAGAAAGTGTGAAACCAACATCTCGAGTTCTAGGGAGAAGCACCGAACGGTTTAAGGATCAAGGGGGCCAGCCTTTAGATGAGTCACCCATATTGAGATGCAACTTCGTACGACCTCGAGCAAACACCAATAATTCCCGAAATCCG
Organism: Belonocnema kinseyi; assembly: GCF_010883055.1. Lineage (NCBI taxonomy): Eukaryota > Metazoa > Arthropoda > Insecta > Hymenoptera > Cynipidae > Belonocnema > Belonocnema kinseyi. Next base: position 57,865,983 of record NC_046658.1, on the reverse strand, counting down.
CATGTCCGCTCCGCTTCCTAAATGGACGACAGCTCTAGCCTAGGACCATCTACCGAGCAGGACGATGAAGCAGAGACCCAGGTTAAGCGAAAGCACCCTTTACTTTTGGACCTTCAAGTAGAACGTCCTGAAGGTTTCCCGGAATTGGATGTTCTTTGGCTTCAGAATACTAAACTGAGACCGGGGTGTGGAATTGTCACGACCTCTCTCATGGGTACCCGGGCTGTCCTAAACCATTTATAAAAAAGTTCTGTTTCAACTGTGGGCAGCCTGGAATTACGGTCGGCCAGTGTACCAGTTGTAACGAACCCAAGGACCAAGAAGGAGCCCCGAAATCTCAACGAAATTCTCCACACAAATTCCCTTCTTAAATTCTGTTTGCCGCTCAAAAACTCCTGAAAAGAAAACCTCTGTCGTATAAACCTTATTAGTCGCTCCTACACACAAATCCCCTTCTTAATTTCTCTTTGTAGCCCAAAAACCCCTATAGTATAAACCTTATTAGTCGTTCCTAAACAAATCCCTATATTCGATATGCACCCCCTCCTTGTCGACAATATGGTCGTCGTTAACCCTAATAGTTTTTTTTGAGAGAATAAACCTTATTACTAATTATAGCTGGTAGTATTTCTCGGCAGCCCAGAATTACTCTCATAGTCCTAAAAATGGTCCTCATCCTAGTTATCTAATTCTGAAAACATTATTGTGTGTAGTTGTACCCTGAGCCTTAAAGTATTTTAAATAGGTATTCTTAATCATAGTTTTTATTCAAAAAAGTTTAATATTTTGCAATAGTTAGGTTTTCATTTTTGTAGAAATCATAATTATGAATAAATAAAAAGTTAATTTTATAATTATTTGTTACAAATTACTCAATCTTCATAATTTAACTAATCTTGCTAATCAATCTTGGAGCCTCGTGTCCCGTAGAATTGTGCTGGAGGTTTTGTTTGATTGGAGTGGAAGATTCTTAAATGCCCGGATAATGGTTAACCACTTCCGGATGGAGACCTGGCTTGGTCCTCTCTCTGGACGGGAGAGTTGTGATGTTGTATTTTGCAACTCACGAGGCACATGTTATGGTAAAAATTATAGTCAATGATAATTCATAAAGTTGTGAATTATATTTCCACTATACACCACTGAGACTACGCGATGCTCCATGATTCGTTTTGATCTACTTTACGATTTAACTTCTTATCGTTGATAAGTTCCGAATTCTTATTTTTTATATATGTAAACGCTTTTCTGGAGTCAACGTCATCATCAAGGTACGCCGCAAGAGGTTAAGATGAGACGCCGGAAAGACTCAACTAACTCGCTACTCCTACTGACACATTGACAGCACCATTCAAATTCTCCCGCCAGTTCTGCCATGAGTCGTTGCTGCCAACTTAACTGCTGAAAACCTCAACGGGAATTGCTTGCAGAGTTTGACAGGAAATTACCTGAATTTTTTACAAGACCTGGATTACTTCAGAAGATTCCGAAGTCTCCGAACAAAAGAGCGAAAACAATAGCTTATACTGTTTACTTTGAGGAAAATAGCAACAGAGAATTAAACACTAAGTCTATAAATAACTGGATCATTTCACATGGGAGACGAGCAAGGTGGAAATGATGTAGGTCAGGTTAGGTTATAAATTCTCAAGCGAGTAGCAGTCGCTCTCATAGTTTTTACGTTGTTGTACCCAGTTAGTAGTCCCGGTGTGTGAATAGGAGGGACGCAACGTCACCGGTCGGAGGACCTGAGCCACGTTTCCAGTTTATTTTCTTTGTCGTTGTCTGCAAACTCATCATATCAGCGGTAAGAATGTTCAAATATCTAATCAAACGAAACCTCTAGTCCCCCTTTTTTCTCTCTAGTTGGCCCAGAAAACCCTGAAGTTTTAGAAATGTATTCAAGTGTGAGTTTTAGTTGGCCAAGAAAGCCCTAGAATTTCTAAAGTTTTTTTAAGTATGAGATTCAGTTGGCCAAAAAAGCCCTGGAGGTCTCTGTCGTTGTTGTATAAACCTCGGTTGGCCAAGAAAGCCCCAATGTTTCATTTTGTCTTTTTGTAAGGAATTTAGTTGGCCAAGAAAGCCCTAAAGTTGATTTCGCTCATCAGTAAGTCCCCCCCCCCCCTCACTCATAATCTTTGAGGTAAGTGCCACTTGGCCACGAGGTTTCGTAAGATTAACTGTTCAAGGTTCAAAGTTTGTGATTTGACTATGGATTTTGTTAATTATATATTTCTGACTTATGTATTATTTGACCGTGTATACGATTTTGTGAATTTGTAGTTGTGTGCCCCATGCTTTGGTTCTTGTAATTAGTCGCCTCCCTCCCCCCACATACAGAAAATTATTAGTCGTTACCGAAAGATGAAAATAGTATCTTTAATACTCCCTTTTCAAAATGTGTTCGTTATAATGAGGTGTTTCCCCCTATAATGCAAATTTAGTCGCATACCCTACAACCCTATGTCTCAGAGTAGGTTGCCCCTTTTCTCTTTTATGAAAATTAATAGTTGTTTCCTAAAAATGACCCCTTTGTGAGATGTAACCCTTTAGAACGAGTCATATTCTTGTAACTTGTAAAATTAGTAGTTTGCCCCGCAGTCCCATATGCTTGAATAGTTGCCCCCACCCTTTTTTTGTATCTGAGAATAACAATCTGTTATTTTCTACTTCCTCACCTCATTCTACGAAAAATTAAATGCGATAAATTGAGTAAGGCTTTATTCTATAACTCCGCGAAATCATGGAACATCGTGAAGGGAAAGTGTTAAATTGTTAGGAATATTATACCCCGAAATCGTGCTTCATTTTGTTGTAATAATTTTAAAGCTTTTATGAACGTCGGTTTATAGTTTTGAATTCAAGAAAATGTGATTTAGTTAATTGTGGTCGATATGTGCACCATAACCTCGCAATGTAATTTGCTTTATTCAAGTTAAATTTAGAATTTCAAAGTAGGAATTCTAGTTTTGTTGGGTTTTGATATTTCACTCAGTTGTTTATGTTTTGTTAAGTTTCTTTGATCCATGAAAGGTCTGGCGTCCAACATTGTTTATGAAGAGGTTATTTTGAGGTTACGGTGCCGAAGGTGTACTAATTCTCTTTTACCAAAAAGACAGTAATATTACAACAAACATTATATAAAACAAATGAATATTATATATAATACCTAACACTATACATAAACTATACATTATATTTTCGCCTGGGCGGTGAATCCCAATTTGATGATTCCCTGACTTTACATGACTCCTCCCTTGCCAATTATTCATTCGCCTTGACCGCTCGAAATGTGGTTTTTAGATATAAAGCAACCTAGCAACTAGAAGAGCAATAATGTTAATAAGAAAAAAATGTTTGTTCCTGAATTTATTTTAAATCCTTTTAGCGACAACAGGCATTCAGAGTTGAACTAAAATTGAACTAAAAATGGAAGAATTAAGTTTTAAGTTAGAACAATTAATTTTGTTTAATGTATGAATTTTTAACTAAAGCAGATTAATTTTTAAGCAAAACTGGAACCATTAGTTAAATTTACAGGTAAAAAACGAATTTTCAATTTAAAAAACAACTAATTTTCAACAAAATAATGAAATTTGTAACCAAAGAAATACATTTTTTACTTAATTAATGAATATATAACTAGGAAACTTATTTTTCTACCAAATAGTCGAAATTTCAACGCAAAAGATGAATTTTCTGCAAAAATGGCTTTCAACCAAAGATGTGCATGTTCAACTAAAAGCTTTACATTTTTAACCAAAAAAAGAATAGTTCAATTTTCAGCTAGAAAAATAAATTTTTGACCGACCAAAAAACAAATTTTGAACCAAAGAAATGTACTTTTGAACAAAAATAAAACAGTACAATTTGCAGTTAAAAAAAAACTTTTAACCAAATAAAATAATTTTCGAATAAATTACACCAAACTCTCGCGTTCAGTCAGGCGGCCCTTACTGTTTACGTTTTAGGCCAGTCAACGAAGGATTTTAAATGGAAATAATTTATAACAATGAAATTAGTTGTCAGAAGGCTTCCTTAGGGGGACTTGAAACACATCCCTAAATTCAGTAAATTTGGGGAGGGGGGGAGCGCTCGAGCCGCCATCTTCCAATATGACGGATGATTTTATGTTTTAGGATTTTCCTTGGAAACGGCTGTTTTTAGCGCAAAAATAGTTGAATAATAAAACACTCTAAATTTTCTTCTGAATAAAAAAGGTTATATAAAATATTTCCATAAAGTGAACAGTTTGCTCGAAAAATTGAAAAGATTGAACATTTTTTGAAGTTCATTATTCTTGCATTTATGAGCGATTTCCTCAGTGAAAACGAGTGCAGTTTATTGTTTCGAGCTTGGCTGAAGGTAAGCTACCGTGCAATATCGATAATTTCGTTGTAGCTATATTATTTATTTAATACTGAAAATTATTTTGATCATTTTGAACGCTTAATTTGAATAAGTTGCTTTCATTTCTCGAAGTAGGGACTTTGTCATTTACCTTTCCTTATGCCTTAACAACGCATCTGCAAATTTTCGAAATTTTAAATTAATTTTTTGATATTAGAAACCGCCTTTTTTGAACCTGTGTCAAAACTCTCGGAAAATCCGAATTGAGCCTGGGGGGTGAAGTAATAACGATCTATTTACTGCAGGCCCACTTTTTTCTTCAAACGGTAGCAAACATAATGCACCCATCGTAAATAATCTCAACTCCTTCCATATGCCTGGGACCCTTCGAACTGCATTTCCCAGGGCATGAAGCGACCACGGTCATGTGGCCACAGGCGACTATCGGCGTCCCCCTTCCGCCAAAGCAAATACGCGAGAGCAAGCGAGAGAGTAACGGGCTTGTTAGTACAGTCAAGCACAATCGTCTTCATTTTTGTAAAAGAACCTTTCTTCTCCCGCTAACATTTCACGTCTATTAAACGCGTTTTTTGTATCACAAAAAAATCATATCATTACTGATTTTTGCATGAAGCAATGATCGTATTAAAATTCAGTAATGATCGGATTAATATTAAGCTTATAATCAAGCTCTGAAGCGAATTTCAACCTTTTGTTCGACACGCCTCGAAAATACTTCTGGTTTCACATATATTGTTGTTTATATAGAAAGTCATTTGTAAAATAATAATTTTGAAGATAATCTCACAAGAACAGAAAATTATTAACATTCCATGAAATAATTCATATTGATAATTCAAGGGGAAGATAATAAAATAACCATTTTTGTATCTCCATTCTTCTCCCGCTAACATTTCACGTCTATCAAACACGTGTTTTGTATCAGAAAAAAATCATATCATTACTGATTTTTGCATGAAGCATTCCGAAGGTGCTGCAATGATCGTATTAAAATGCAGTAATGATCGGATTAAAAGTAAGCTTATAATCAAGCTTTACAGTTAACAAATAAATCAAACGAATTTTCAACTACTATCGGCGAGAAAACTATAGGCATCTGCCTTTGAATCATAACAACTCAGTCAAAAAAAATTCTAGCGCAACAAAAAAATTGTCATTTAAAAGCTGAAAGTGTTTTACGTTAATGAGCTTGAAGACGTTTATGTAATAAATTTGTTGTGCTTAGCAGACTGAAAAATGTAAAAAAAAGTCAGGTTTTTTGGGTAGATTTAAGAACAGTCAAGTTTAGAGCACTATTTCTTATACAAGGGGCAATGGAAAAAATATGAAAAAATTCATAAGTAACTGTTGTGAACAAGTTGCAGTTGAGAAATTTAAAAAATAATGAAAATTGTTGCTTAAAAGTACAAAAATGTGCAACTATATTATCTTCAGTTCTAATACAGATATTGATAAAATGAATTTTTGACTAAATAATTGAATTTTCCACCCTTAAGATGAATTTTTCACGAAAAGAACATTTTTCAACATATTACATGAATTTTCAGCTAAAAAAGATTAATTTCAAACAAAAATATAATAGTTGAATTTTTAATAAAAAAATTTGAACACAAAACATAGTTCAATTTTTAACCAAAGAAATACATTTTTAAATAAAAAGATGATGCTACAAGTGATGAGAACCAAACAAATGAATTTTCAACAAAGGAGATATATCTTCAATTCTTCAACCCAAAATCGAGTAGTTCAAGTTTTTGTAGTAAATTTTTAACAAAGCGGTCCTACTTTCAACTGAGTAGTTGAATTTTCAAAAAAAAAAAATGAATTCTCCACAAAAAATGTGATGTTTTATATTTGAACTGAAAAATATTTTAATTTTAAACCAAAAAGAGTTGAAATTAATCAAAAAAAGGAAAATTTTCAAGAAAACAGTTCCTCTTAACTTGAGCAAGCATGAGATCCTAAAGAATATTTTAGGAGAATTACGAGACTTTTGAGGGATTCAAAAAAGTAGTACGCAAATAAATATGAATACTCGTATTTGTAATTCAAGCAGAGTTTAATACCACTTTTAAGATCCTTACAGTAATGCATTGCTGTTTTTATGTTAATTTTTTTCGTAATTATAATTGATGTTATAAAAATTAAATTGAGATGATGAAATTCTGAATTTTTCTTTCCCCCCTTAATCCCAGCCTTACTAGGTGGCCCGTATTTTCAAGCTCTATATTCTTTCGAGGCACGCACTAGATTGGTTCCATTTGATAAAAAAATAATTTATGAAAAGTTTTAGCTCGATCAGAAAAGGGGAACGGGTTATTTTGGGGCCTTAAATATTAAAATAATTATTTGCATGGAGGAAAAATCGTTTTTATTTCACATCTTCTAAAATACTGAAAACTTGAAGAACATGTCTAATCTCTATTTGTTGTAAACCATTTATTAAAATCCCCCAATGATTTAAGTCCCCTCTGTATATCATTTAATACTTGCAACTTACTGTACCAGGTGTATACATATGAAACCGGTATTTTTTCAAGAAAAAAACACATTTATTTCAAGAGAATGATAACAAATATTTTATTCAAAGTATGCGCCC
>NC_046658.1:57845309-57858913 GCF_010883055.1 Belonocnema kinseyi | reverse complement strand
AGCTATCTAAGGATGGTACTATAGAACGCCACCTCAAGGTAGGCCTAGTGGCGCCATCTCTTGGTCAGGCCGGAAACTTATCAATCCACCCTCGTATGTAATAATATTACTAGCGCTGTAGTGAAACTTTAATTTTAAACCTATTCGGTTTGTTTTGGTTGTAAGAACTGGTCGCGTAATTCAACTATTTTGAAACATGATTTTGTTTTAGTGGAGAAAAATGGTCTGATTTTAGCTTATTCAAATTTGCAGTTTCGACGATTTATTCGAAATTCTGAGAATGTACCACTTTTAAACATTTTAGTAGAAAACATTTTAGAAATATATCTTCTATATTTCGCACGTGGGCCTAACGAACATGAAATTGTTCTTCAGTATTTTTATATGAGTGATTCCACGCAAGCGCATAATTTGAATATAACATTTCTACAAAATTATTGTTTTTGATATAAGATTAACGGAACGTTATAATTATACACCAAACTCTTGATTGCAGTCCCCCGTTTCTTGGCCTTCCTAGAACTGCTAGCCTCAGCTCTTTCTCAGGGGAGCAGTGCGAGAGCGGTTGAGACTATCGTCTCGGAAGGATCGTAATGCGCGAGGACTTAGTCAAATATATTGCGCCATATCATGCATTCCATTCGGAAACACTTCAGACTGCTCTGACTGTTTACGTTACAATCCCACCAATTTCAGTCCAAAGCTATTTGAAGTCAACACCCCATCCTGGACTGAAAACGAAAGTTTGGTGTATGTAAGAAGAACGATTGTTACCATTATCGACATTTCCTACATTGCTATCCTTTATTTCAATACGACGACATAATTTTCAATATTTTAGGTTAAATTATTGACGAATTTATTTCAAATATTACCTTACTAGACCTTGAGGATATTTTTATTCCCTACTTAAATTCGTTTACTGAAATTCTTTAATAAAATAAACTTTCAGGATTAGGGCAACTGATTCGCAGGTTGCCAAACTGTAACGCACAACTGGACGTATCAAAATAAAATGGTGCTATTTCGGCAAAAACAAATACACAATAGCGCCAATATAATATCGACTGATTTAGTCCTTCCTAGAACTGCTGGCCCATGCAGATTTTCAGCGCACATGCAGTGTCAACAATGCATCGCCAACAGCTTCCACAGACTGTTTACGTTTCCAGAGACTGCTTTAGTCGCAAGAACCGTGTGAGGCAACCCCAGAAACTGTTATTATATTGGCGCTCTTATGTAGAAAGGTTTCCCTACTTCAGAAGGCGCTGGTGTTCCCAATACTATTTATGCGATTTTCAAACTCCCATAGTTCGCCACCCCAGATGGCACCTTTTTATTTCGTCCTACAGAGTTAGTATCTTTTCACTGAATACACATAAATTGACCAATATGAAGACATAAAGAGTGATCATATTATTCATTTGGTCTTATTATAAGATCAAATTTATTTTTTGAAACTGCACCAATGAATTCACAGACCATGGCATTTTTACTGTTTGAACTAGTGTCAAAGGAAAATAATATTATTTATTATTATTTTATTATTATTATTATTATTATTATTATTATTATTATTATTATGCCATTGAGTAATTAAACCATTACACCGTTCGAGGTAAGCTGAACTCACTTGGTTGTAGCCGTGGATCAGAAAATTCATTTTAGAAAATTGTGGAAAGAAAGTGTAGTTTTAAGAGGGGGTAGGGGTATGGATTTGTAGATTAAACTAGAATCCCTGTGTTGTTTATCTAAATAACACGTTCTTTTCGCATCACTGTTCAGAACAACCATCAATTGTGGGCTTTATTTCTAAGCATATAAAATCAAATAATCTTTTTTAGTATACTAAGTGGGGGTCAGATAAGCTTAGGCAGGGATAAGCTTCAGGGTCACTAGGTGTGGTTGCCCTCTAGTTCTCACTCGCATGTCGACACATAAAGATTATGTCATATTTGATTCTTAAATACTTCTCAGTTCATATTTCATTAATAACCTTATGTACTTATTCTAAAAATATATACAGTGTCTATGTGAAGTGCATTGCATTGTTTGTTGTGAAGTGCATTGTCTATGTGAAGTGCATTGTCAATATCAGGATTCATAGAGATAGAGAATGTGTAAAGTAAATTAATGTTGTAGATGGTGTCGGTTTGACAAAGATCAAAAATAGAAAGTGTCGGTTTAGACAAAGAAGGAAACTGAAGTGCCGGTTTAGACAATAATAAAGTGACTAAAGTGTGAGAGAAGTGAAACTAAACTGTATGCATCAAAGGTACAAACATGAGTGAATCGACAGGTACAGATTACAGGATTGAGAAACTCAACAGCGAAAACTAACAGTTGTGGAAATGTAAACTGGAATTGTTGCTGACTTCTGATGATCTTTGGGAAGTGATTAGTAAAGAGACTCCTGTAAATCCGTCCGAAATCTGAAAGAAGAATGATGCCAGAGCTCGAGCAAAAATTGGAATTCTTGTGGAAAACGATCAACTGACCCACGTGAGGAATTCGAAGACTGCAATCGAGCTTGGAATTCAATTAAGGATTATCATTAAAATCTACAGCATCAAGTAAGGTATATTATTTAAAGTGGTTATACAATCTAAGGCTATCATAAGACAGAGATATTGAAAAACACTTAAATACAATGCTAGATTTAGTTGACAAACTAGCTGCAATAGGTGGAACTATGGATGAAGATATGGTGGTTTCGAAATTTTTTACATTCATTTTACATTTTGCATACAGAAATTGATTGATAATTATCTTTAATTTCTTATTTTGCGTTTCTTGTTTCCTTAATTTTGTCTTTATTGGTCTTCTTTTCTTAAATTATTTTACAAGGCAAAGATCTAAGGAAGGAGCATGCACTTATATAGCGACTGACACATGCATGCTTCTGTAGTTTTCATGACCATCGCAGATGGCGCTGAATTTTGCCATTTATTTTCCACGTACTTGACCGAGCCTGCTTAGGACCGGGTCGGTTACATTAAAAAGCCTAGAGGAAAAAGGCAATCTGGTCAACGTCAAGTTGAAAAATTTACTGTATGTTCTATCCCTGGGTGATAATTCAATTTCTGTAAGTAAAGTGACCGATAGCGGATTTAAAGTAAACTTCAGCGAATTTGAATGTGCAGTTCAAAGCAAAGGAAAACATTCCTAATTGGAAAGCGGTGCAGAAACTTATACAAACTACAGAAAATTGAATCAGCAAATTCAGTGGAAACTGAAGGAGAGCATAACGATTGTTAACTTGAATGGCACAGAAGATTTGGATACAGGGATCCAAAAGCATTAAAGGATTTGGAAAAGAAAAATCTCGCAGAAGGAATTAAAATAAAGGTTTGCGGAATCAGAAAGCAGTGTGAATGCTGTATAATGGGGAAATTGTCGCGAAAGCTTTTTCCGAAGAAATCTCACAGCCACACAAAAGCAACGTTTGATTTAATACACACGGATGTGTGTAGACCCATCCAGGCAGTGACACCGGGAAATAAAAGGTATATTCTCACTTTAATAGATGATTTTAGTCGTTTTACACAAATTTATTTGATGCAGTATAAAAACGAGGTAACGTGTCTAATTAAAGAATTTACAGAAATTCGGAAAGACACAATTCCAAAAGAAGCCTAAAGTTATACGGTCTGATCGAGGAAGGGAGTATGTTAACCACGAGTTGAGGCAGTATTTAAAAGGCAAAGGAATCCGTGTACTGAGTGGCAGAAAGAAAAAATAGGTCACCAATGGAAATGACCAGATGCATGCTCATCGATTCAAAATTGGACAACGAGTACTGGGGAGAAGCAGTGACTACTGCAAATTATTTGTAGAATAGGCTAACAACCAGGAGAAAGGTCAAAAGGCCATACGAATTATGGTATTCCAGAAAACCAAATGCGAAAAATTTACAGATTTTTGGTTGTACAGCTCATGTGCACATCCCTGAGGAAAAGCGAAGAAAGCTGGATGTGAAAGCAAAAAAAATAGTTCTTCTAGGATACTTCGAAGAATCCAAGGCGTATCGTCTGCTGGAAACAAAAATGAATTATATCACAATTAGCCGAGATGTTATTTTTGATAATACAAGGAAGCAAAAAGTCGAACCTGAAAAAGAAAATGTCATCGAGGGAATAAAGGTAGAAGTACCAGCTGATATAACGTAGGCTAATGAAGATTATGAAGAAAAAACTACTGAAAAGGAAAACACTGAACATGAATTCAGTGATCAGGATTATCAGGAAGCAGAAGAATATACAAATTCAAGCAGCGATAGTGATGAGGTCATCTCAGAAGAAATTCAGGACATAGAAGTAAGGCGATCAAATCCACCAGACAGGTATTTAGCAGGTTCCAATATTGTTCTACAAGATTACGAAGAACCAAGAAATTTCAAAGAAGCGATGCAGAGTTCAAACAAGCAGGACTGGAAATTAGGTACTAAAGAAGAAATGGAGTCCTTAAAGAAAAATGGCACCTGGACGCTTGTGAAAAAACCTAAAAATGCAAAAGTTATTGGATCCAAATGGATTTTTAAATTCAAGAAAAATGCTGAAGGTGCTGTACCTAAACATAAAGCCAGGTTAGCTGCACAAGGTTTTTCTAAAAAAATCGAGGTTGTTTATGATGAAGTTTTTGCCCCGGTCGTCAGGCAGAGCACTTTTCGGATATTATTAGCTATTGCTGGAAATCAAAAATGCTTGTGTATCACTATGATCTGAAAACAGCTTTTCTGATTGGAGACTTGAAGGAAATAGTTTTTATGAAGCAAACAGAAGAATTTGCAATTCCAGGTAAGGAACACATGGTGTGTAAGTTAAATAAATCTTTATATGGTTTAAAGCAGGCTGCTAAAGCTTGGAATGAAAAGTTTCACAAAACTTTAGAAGAAAATGGTTTCATTCAAGGAAAAGCTGATCCTTGTTTCTATGTAAAAAACACAGAAAAAGGGAAAATTTATCTCATTAGTTATGTTGTTTATTTGATTATTGCAAGCAAACAAGAAGATCAGATACTTAAAGCAGGTGAAGCATTAGGGCAACATTTTCAGCTAACTAATTTGGGTAAATTGCGTCATTATCTAGAAATTCAAGTTGATCAAGATGAGGAAGGAATTTTCAGCATAAGTCAATCTCAATACATCAAACGTATGTTGAAATCAACTGAACTGGAAGACTCGAAGGAATCAAAGCTTCCATTGGATGCAGGATGTATAAAAGCAAGGGAAAATGAAGATTCTTTCCACGATAATCACTCTTATCGAAAGCTCATAGGAAAGGTCTTATATATAGCTGTCAACACAAGGCCATATATGTCAGTGAGTGCGTTCATTTTAATTCAACATAACGTGGATGCAACGAAGACAGATTGGAATGAAGCAAAAAGGATAGCAAGATAACTTAAGGGAACGAAAGATTTGAAACTAAAGCTTGGAAACCTCAAAAACAGAGATGGAAATTCACTAATTGGGTATGCAGATGATAATTGGGCTCAAAACAGAGCTGATAGAAAATCCAACAGTGGATGGTATTTGGTTGCGACAACTACTTGAAGATTTTGGAGGTAAACGTTCTTCAACGAAGATATTGGAGGATAATCAAGGTTGCCTGAAGTTATCAGCCAATAAAAAGTTCAGCAGCCGAACAAAGCACATTTCTACAAAGTACTTCCATGTGCGCAATTTAAAAGAAAAGGGTTTAATGGATTTTCAGTACTGTCCTACGGAATTGATGGTGGCTGATTTATTAACAAAGCCAATAAATAATATTAAATTGTCTACTTTAAGGTCAAAGTGGGGACTCTCATAAAGGTAAAAAGGGGCATCAGTAAATTCTCGTTGAGGAAGGGTGTTGTATGACAACGATACGCACCCCATCGAAAAGTGATTCATTATAAATTTTGGTATTTCTTCCAGGACGTGCAATTTGATGTTTTTCATTTTTTCGTATCTTGCATAGTTTGACCAAAAAATGGGATTTTTCATTATTTTTGGTATGATCAAATTGGGAATTTTCAACTTTTCAACCAAATTAAAAAATCTCTTATCATAGTCTTGTAGGGCTTTCAAAAAGGAACGTTTTTCTTTTCTTGAATTTTTTTCATATCATACGTTGTTTGGCTTACAATTTTCTTTTTCAGTTTGTTTTTTTTGGATTTTTAAAATGCTCTATCTCTGATAATTTTCTTTTTATAGAAAAAAGTCATAAAAATAAATTGTTTGGATTTCTGGATACTATAAATAACCGTTCATAAAATTATGAAATCTTGAAAAAATGTAGGTTCAAAAATTTTGAAAACGCGCTCACTTTTTGAATTTTGATTCAAAATATCTGGTTGACGAACTTGTTCTTTCTTTTTAGGTTTTGAAAAAGTGTGCCAAAGCAGAATCCAATCTGATCAATTTTTCTAAAGTTATAGTGCCTACAGAATACAGACTACAGACTACAGACAGACAAACATCTTCGTAAAAATCGTTTTTTCTGACTCAGTGGGCCTCAAAACGTGGAGATTTTATGAAAACCGATAAAGTGAAATTTTACATAAAACCGATACCTTCTCATTAGGACAAGAATATAAAAAAACGTTTGGTTTGTACGGGTTGATTTGTTTGGGTTCGTTGTGTTGCTTACGTTCATTTGGGTTGGATTTGGTATCTTAGTTACGTTCGTTTGGGTTGGATTGGGTGTTATTAGTTTTACAATGGAGGCTTTATATGTATGAGAGAAAATTGAAATGATTCTTATGTATGGAGAAAATGGCAAATCTGGAATATAGAGAATGTTTAAATCAGATCTTACTTAAATCATTCTTCGGTCCTTTTTGGTTAAAAATTCAATTAAAAATTAAAATATTTTATGGAAAATGTATCTGTTTTATTAAAAATTATTCTTTTCGGTCGAAAATTAATCTTTTTGGTTAAAATGTCACTGGTTTTGTGGAAAATTAGTTTCTTTTTTTGTATTATTGAAAATTAAGTATTTTAATTAAAAATGTAGCTATTACACTTTTCGTCGCAATTAATCTTTTAATAGATATTGCATCTTTTTGGATAAAAAATCATCAGTTTCGTTAAAAATTGAACTATTTCGTTACAAATTTATTTTATTTCGACAAAAACTTATTTCTCTAACTTAAAATTAAGCTAGTAAATTTTGTTTTGAAAATGTATCTTTTTTAGTTGAAAATTCAACTATTTTTTTTTTTTAATTGGTATTGTTTGGTATAAAATGCATCTTCTGGGTTAAAAATTTAACTTTTCGGCTAAAAAATGTTTTCTTGATTTAAAATGAATCATTTTAGTTCAAAGTTTATTTCTTTGTTTGAAAATTTAATCAGTCTGGTTGGAAATTCGTTTTTTTTTCTGGATGAACATGAATTTTTTTACAAAAATGTAGATATTCTATTTTTTCTAGATAACGCATCTTTTTTTCTTGTTTTTCGAGTTTTTCGAATTGTCCAATCGGAATTCAGGAAAAGCGACAAAAATGCTTTTAAGTTTTCCGTCAAACTCTTATTTTTTAGAGAAAGATTAATCGCAGTTATTTGAAGTAATCTTTTTTACCTTTAAGTTAAACGATTCAGGAGCCCTTTAAAAATTACGTCATACTGACAGGAAGGGGAGGGGGGAGGTTGCGCAGAATATAACATCACACATTGGTAATATAAAAGTGAATAACATTTTTTTTAATGTTGAAAAAATAGAAAATCAATCATTTTATATCACAAAACTAAAGAATCTACATACAGGCATCGTACTCTGTTCCCTATTCCTTTCTTTACCCCTTCTTTAGACAATTCCTTTTTTAATTTTAATTGCTAGAATCTAATAAGAGAATTCAACTATTTTCCATTAAAAATTTACATTTTTCTCTAAAAATTTAACTACTCCATTATTGGTTACTAACTGATCGTTTTTAGTTGAAAATTCAACCATCTAGTAGAAAATTGATGTATTTTGCTGTACATTCCTCTTTTTGGGTAAAGAATAAATTATGAATTATCAGTTAAAAATCCAAATTTTTTTCTTCAAAATTTAACTATTTTGTTGAAAATTCCTTTTTTGTCGTTTTTAAAAATCAATTTTTCCTACCACAAATTTAACTTCACTTCAAATTTAACACTTCGTCTTGTGCTGAGGGAAAAACAATAGCACCAAGTACATTTTAAAACACTGCATTTTTGTGATATCTTCGTAATAAATAATAATTATTATCATCTTATTTTTGTATTAAATAATATTTAAAAAATAAAATCTGATTTCTACATACACTTTTATGTCCTAAATTATTTTTCACGTAGATATTAGTGAAATAAGGCATACTCTTACGCATTTGGTCTATTATTTTCCCCTGAACACTGTTTGCATCTGTTTGTGGTTGAAGTTAATTCTTCTGTGTTTGAAAATTCGACCATTTGGTTAAAAATTCAACTATTTGTTTAAAAATTCGTCTCTTTTGTACTATTTGGTTGTTAATACAACTTTTTCGTCTAGAATTAATTTTTTTGTTGGTTGAATGTTCAACTATTTGGTTGAAACATTATCTTCATAGGCTTAAAAGTTAAGTGTATTCTCAAACACTCAACTTTTTAAATTTAAATCCACAACTCTTTGGTTGAAAATTCAACTATTTATTGTTGAAAAAGCAATATATTTCAACGTGAAATCTTGAGCTTTTCATATTGAATTAAATATGGTACCTAAATATCCATTTTAATGAAAATATTGATTAGCCCATTATTATTGCCCTATGTTCATTAAAAATCACCCTATTATACCTCTGCTTTAAGAGAATTTTGGGTTGTGAAGTATGTTCAATTTCTATATTTTTATGTTTTGTGTTCTATATGAGGCGTTAATCAAATGAAATCCAAGAAACAAATTTCACCCAAAAATAGGATGTACTTGTCATATCAGCCTGAGGCGTTCAAGCGTTGTATGATGATCTGTTATGAAGAAGGGAAGGGTTCGAAAAAGGGTTTAAAATCACGTGACGTAGTTTTTGAGTGGCCCCCTTATATTATTAAAAAAAGTTTAGGGGTCGGAAAAATATGAATAATACATTTTTCTTTTATAGATCATTTACAATATGCATTTCATTTTGTTCTATATATATATACATTATAGGTAGGTACATAACATCACATAGTTCACTAAAATTCAGTAGCTTATGATTAATTTTAACGCAGAATACAAGCTTTGTTCCATTCATTATCAATAATTTATGTCCATAATAGCAACGATGTAATGTGTCACCTGTAGTATCATCGTTACAATTACAATCTGGCTCATATATTCATTAATTATTTACAGGATATGCTTATACAGACTCGCCAATGTGGAATTAATAATTTGTCCTTGGCAAAACAACCACGTGTATCTCATATAAGGAAATCTTATCTAAATTTATATATACAAAGATATGTCATGTACTTTATACGATTTTCACTTTTGGCTCAGCGAAAAGATCAATTCGAACTTCACTAAAAAGGAAGAATAAGTACAATTGCAGTGTCGGAATATTGCATTCACTGAGTTTCCAGTCTGCACTCCTAGTTTTCGAACTTCATAAGTCGAGTATTAATTTTGTGTAATTAAGTGGATCACAATACTTTCTTTTAAAAATATTTACATAATTCAGCTCAATACTGGGCCTCGTCATTTTTGGCAATCGAACAAACTGAATATTCCACTTTTCACCGTAATACTTTTATTCGTTTTGAGATCATATGACTGATTATATGAATGATTATCGCATTCGTAATTCTATTTAGTTCTACAATCTTTACTGCAATATTTTTTACAATATTCTTCTTTATATCAGTTATATCAGTGCCGGTTTGTGGATAAGGCTTAAATGATGTGCCAATTAGGTTTTGGAAAGTTTTAAGAAGATTTGAAAATTTGAAAATGATTTTTAATTCAGAACAATTACATGTCAAACGATTTCTTAAAAGGTCAAAGAAAACCTGATATATTTTAGAACGTTTTTTATTTTGCCGAATTTAAAAATAATTTGAGGACAAAGTCGAATAATGTAAATATATATTAAGAAGGTTGAGCATTTTTTAGAAGATTAAAAAAAAACTTCTAACTAAATGTAGATTTTTTAAAATTTCGAAAAAAAAATTCCGAACTTTTTAAGAATTTTGAAAGGCGTCAAGAAAAATAACTTCTTATAAGATGCCTGAAGAATTTTTTAATGATATTTTATTCTTTTGAAATAATGTTTAAAATATCAAAAGATTCATAAAAATATCGAAAAAATCTACAAGATTTTCAAGCCATTTTTTCTCTTTGAAAGATTTTTCTAAGGAATAATTTAAGTTAGTTTAAAAGATGTTTGAAAATTCATCTCTTTTGGTAGAAATTCCATCTTTTGTAGTTAAAAATGCTTGGTACAAAGTTAGTTTGTAAAGCTTAAAAATTCAACTTCTTGGTTAAATGTTGAATTTTACTTTGTTAAGAATGAACATTTTTGGTAAAAGATTGATTTCTTTAGTTACAGATTCACCTCTTTGGTTGTAAACGTAACTATATTTGTTAAAAAATGATACTTTTGTGTTGAAAAATTATTTTTTTCTGGTTGGAAATTCAACTATTTATTTTTGTAAATGTTACCGTCCGCGCAGAAAGGGACCTAATGGTGAAAAAATTGATTTTTATTTCCTTACGCCAATCGATAGTTTCTAATGCCCGATGCGAGCGGAGCTCACGGATACGACGCTTAAAGGTATAGTTTGTAAGTGCAGGGGGTGCTCTTCGTAGACGCATCCCCACTACTGAAATGCTGGCTTGCGGACTGCTACAATCGTCCGACTTATCAAATTCAGCTTTGACGCATTGGGTCCGTTTCTTCGCGGGCGATCACAAATGATTTTTTTTTTAAATTTTGATTTAACATATCTTAAATTTTTCTACTTTGAAATAAAAAGATTTGGAATTCGAATGAAAAATGGTAAAGTTATGAATTATTAAATACATACAACTACAAAAATGGGGTGTTCGTTTTTATTTGAAATTGATATTTTGTATTAAAAATGGTTTTCCTCTCAATGCGAAGAACTATGCTAATGTTGCTAGTCTCATTGAAATTGAATGAAGAATTTTTCTAAAAGAAAAAGTCAAAATCAATCCAGAAGTGATTTTCACAAGTTATTTTGCACTATGTATTTTGCTTTCGCCCTTCTTTGATGCGCAGGTAGGCCTAGGAATTTGCCTAATGAGTAAACCGGCACTGGTTATTTTGGAAAGAAAATGTTGGTTTTCCAATTGTATACAAACTACAATTTTGTTCCATTTAACGAGATATCGATTCTCTGATTCTATTCGTGTTTCAAGTTAAGCGTTACGTCTTCGAGGAATTGTTTGCCGTTAGCACTTTTTAGTTCTTGCGGAATATTCATTGTTTAATGTTTCCTTTGCGAACAGATTCTTAGAAAGACGCAAAAACTATCAAGTTTACGTGACGGGGAAAATGAATTTACATGGCTTGTTGATTGCACTCAGCAAATGGGATCAGTTAATGGTTGGGGAGGGCCATATGGGGAAGCCCATTGGCCTACAGAATGAGACAATGTTGGCGGGGCCTGTTGGCTATCTAGATTAGGGACACTATTATTCGCAGGATGAGGTGGTACTGATGTTGGATATCCAACTTTTCCAAGAGCTTCTGCCTGCAATGAAAGCATTAAACGATTCGCTGCCTGTCTTTCTGCTTCTCTTTCCTCTGCTGTTTGTCTCCTGAAACATAAAAAAACAATATTTTAATTGATCATTCTTGTCTTTCAGTTTTTGCACTTTCCAATGTGAATTATTTGAAGTACTTGACCCCTTTCCAACAGTTTTTGGGATGGTCAGTATGGGGGGCGGGCTCTTTGAAAAGCTGGAAAAGGGGGTCCGCAGGTGTCTTCGAATTGGGAGCGATCCCGGCTGGGACTAGTAGGTAACTCTGACACTTTTCCAATAGTTTTTAGTGGGATGTGTGGCGTAAGGATTGCGATGGAAGGCTTGTGAAAAAGTTAAAAAAGAGGTCGATGTTCCTTTGAAATTAAAACTATCCTGACGGGGGGCATTTGCGACTCGTAGACACCGACTTCTTTCCAAAGGCTTTGCTGGGGAACGCAGGGTTGAGAGGGGGGGGGGGGCTTGTAAAAAACTAGGAAAAGGGGTCAGAGTGTTTTTAAAATTGAAACGAACTCAAACAGGGGGTACTTGTGACTCGCAGGCACCCTCGACCCCTTTGATACGGTACTTGTTCGTGGGGGAGTGTGGTGTCGAGGGCCTTGTAAAACTAAACTAAAGTTGATCAAAATTACGTTCTCATTCAATATAGCGGAGATTAATAATTTTTTGTATTTTTTTACAATATAGCGATATTTTCGGACGCGGAGTAAAAAAAGTAAAAAATTAAAAAAAAATTATTTAGTGCAAATTCTATGCTGTTTAAACAAGGTTTTTTTTATATATGATCCGAACTGGAAGAAAAATTGTTAACATATTTTTAGTTCACTGAAAAAAGTTCTAGTTAAAGTAAAAGTCAATTGACACTTTGGCGTAAATGTCCAATTCTCGAACAAGCGCGATTTGTTAATTGTATTTTCAGTTATATAAGTATAAATTATTAAAGTGAACCGTGAATTTAGTTATGTTATAAGAAGAAGTTGCGCGTGATCTACATGCATATTATGTAAAATCACGAACAAAATAGTCTTAACGACTAGCTTCAGAAACAGAACGCATCAACAATATGCTACTTTTGCTTCGAGTAATCTATCTATCGCTATTTAATAATACATATATTCAAATATCGATAGCAGTTGCTGCACTTTGTTGTCGGAAAATTTTTCTTGGGAAAATGTAACATGTGGTTCCTGCAATTTCAGTGTGGTCTAGGAAGACTCCATGAAGATAGAAGAGTATCGAAATTCAATAGTCGAAACTCGATGTTTACCAAAATATGTGGTTGAGCTTACCAGAACATGTGGTTAAGTTTACCAAGATATCTGGTTATGTTAACTAGCACTTCTCGACTAAAAATGCTTCGAATTAAGTTCGATTTGGTTATGTCTTCAGTTCGTCTCCAAGACATCGATGTCTGGCTGCGTCTCAAACCTGAGTCGAGACATAGACCTTCGTCTTACTTTTATGGCCACGACAGGTAAAACGTCGTTTACTTGTCTTAAGTCGAGCCTTGTCTTGGCTAAGACGACGTTTACTTGAGTCAAGACGAGCATTGTCTTGGCTGAGATTATCGAACATTTTTTGTCAGGACATGTATAAGCTCGAAGTTATAAACCGCTCGTCCCGAATAAAAGTGCTTCGACTTGAGTTAAACTTAAATTGCCCCCAATCAAGACATTCTAAAGTCGAAAAGTTCGACTTGAGCATGTCTCAGTTTTGAGACGGAGCCAGACTTCAATTTATGTCTTAGAGATATGTTTTTATGCCTTAAAGACATAAATTTATCGCAAGAGTCGAATTTTTATTACTCCAACACGTGCGGTTTATAACTTCGAGCGTATACCTTCCCTAACAAAAAGGGTCATTCTAACAGTCATAAAAGCTAATCTTCATTAATGGTTAAATAATCTTGTATATTTTT
>NC_046658.1:57826148-57845209 GCF_010883055.1 Belonocnema kinseyi | reverse complement strand
TATTTGAATCCGCCATATCTCGGCTATGAAAAATCTTATCAAAAAGTTAGGCATCGCATTTTGAAGGTAAAGAGTAGTTCTTTACGATGCCATTGTCAGTTTCTGAAAGAAAAATTTTTCGCGATGTTACGGGGCCTCGAACACATCAAAATAACGGATTTTTGACCCTTTTAGGTTAGAATATCTCGAAAACTGAGGGTGATGGAATTTTTCTGAGGTCAGATTCGGATTCAGCGCAGCAAAAACCTTCGGGTATAGTAGGTCTGGTCTCTGGTTCTGAGAATTGTTGGCCTGTGTTATTATTTGTACTATACTTGTTTGACGATGATACGGAAAATGTTGTTTGTTTTTTCATATTTCTAACGGCTTAGATCCTTCTAGAAAGTTACCATTTTTTTTTTAAGAAAATTTTTAAGGGTTATACTCGTTCAGGTCCACCGATTCTGAATTTTTAAATTAAAAATAACTAATTTAATAATTACAAATTTTTCATTCATCAATTTTAATTTCATTTATGAGCCAAAAAAGGTTCGATAATCTCAGCCAAGACAAGGCTCGACTCAAGACAAGTAAACGCCGTTTTACCTGTCGTGGCCTTGGAGACTAACTCAAGACATAACCAAGTCGAACTCAAATCCGTCTCAAAACTGAGACATGCTCAAGTCGAACTTTTTGACTTCAGCATGTCTTGCTTGGGGGCAATTGAAGTCGAACTTAAGTCGAAGCGTTTTTACATGGGAACAAAGGAGTTCAACCAAGCAGTTAAATTAAAAATTTAAAAAAATGGATTCTCGACAAAGAATGTCATCGTTTAATCGTAGTAGTTGAACTTGCAACTAAAAGCGATCAGTTTCAGACAAAAATATATTATTTAAATATTGAGTTAAAACATTATTAAAAAAAGAACTAATTTTTAACACAATATTTAAATCTTCAACCAATGAAACGAAGTTTTAACAAACTTATTTAACTTTCAAATAAATGGTAGAATTTTGAACCAAAAATAGTATAATCAACTTTTTATTTAGGACTGTAAAGTCTGTAATACGTAACTGTTATCTCTTCGAGGGTTTAAATTAGGATAAAAAATGTATTTGAAAAATCCGCATAATTTCATCCATATTTGCTCCGATTGATGATAGATCTAAAAAGCCTTAGAATTTTTACATCAACAGTCATTTGACACAGACTTGGAAGAAACTGCAAAATCGAATGGTGGAAGCAGAAGTGACTGGCGTTGTTGGGGTGAAAAACAGAAGACAAACGTAATAAAGTTAATTAGATTCGTCGCTACGGAGCGCCGGCGTTGTTTCGGTTCTGTGTTTGTCTTGAGTAGAGGGGATGAAAAGGGGTGGCTTTCTCGAGAAGGTTAGCTCGTCTGTTTTCTAGCTCTAAATCTATTAAGGCACCGCAAAATGGCGGACCTGTTGTCACGCAAGTTGCTCCGTAAGGAAATCTAAACTGCTATCTCTATATCTCCAACTTTTACCTTTATCGTGGAAATGGGTACATACTTTAAACACAAATGGCAAAATCAGACAGCTGCGAGCTACTTTCCTTGAACAAAAATTCCTTTCGTATGCCCGACGAACAAGGTTAATTAAAATTAATAACACTCGTGGGCCATGAATTGGTTTTAATTAATCGATTAAAATAAAAAGCTATTCCCGCAATCTGCTACCGGCAATTATCGATTTTTGCACACAGTATTCTCGAACACTGTTTTACTTTTTATTCCACCAAATTTTTAGCTCATTTTTATTATTTTTAATTTCTCTTTATCGTTTCTTTTCAGCCATTCCTCTTAGTCTTTTTCCTTTTTGTAACGAAATCATGCGCTCTTACCATATCGTCGAATCTTTCGAATTTTTTAAACGCCCTCGGTATTTGGGCGACTTTATCGTGGCGTCAATAATACGTTTACCTTGTTGAGGAAAAAAAAGGACGCTAATGCTCGACGCTTAAAAGGAATGCCCCCAAAGGACTGGGTGACGACGGTGCTGCCCAATAAAGAACCGTTCGGTCCGATAACGTGTGCTACAATTAAACTCAAAAGTTATTCAGCCTGGTAGGCGCCAGGTAGGAACCTGCGGCCAATCAGCGACAAGACTCGAGGCTCGAAACAGCATCGTTCCATTAGAGTTAATCTCCGAACCCCAGTAATTAAACGGTTTCGATGTACCTTTGTTTATCACCGCATCGCGTTCTTCTACTCTGCCTGCGATGTCTCGTCCGCAGCGGTAGCCGTGTACTATTCTATGTTTTATTCAAACAGACCTCACAGCGACACTTTCAACTATGATGGATCACGTTCACCTCAAGTTTAGAGTGTTATGCTCCAAACTAGTATTTTGTTTGTGGAATTGATTCAGAGAGTTTTATTGAAATTAGAGGATTTCAGTGATTTATGAGACGCAAATATGAACAGGTTTCAGCATTAAAAAAAATGCTTAGTTAGTTGGGAGAACAAGCTATTTATTAGTAGAATAGGTATTAGCTGTAAAAACTACCTCGATGGAAAAAAATAATTAACCAGTTTTGTGTGACAACAAGTCGCCATTAGTACTTCTACGTATAGAAAATATTAGTAACCATACAATATTCAAGCCTAATGGTCAACTGAATTATTAAAAGATACTGAGAGTTCAGGGTCTGCTCAAAACTTGGAGATTAGAAGATTAATTCGAAAAACTCCATGGTAAGTGTAGAAACCAGAATAAGGAACCAGAATCACATAAGTGGCATTGGCATTTATTACAAACTACAGTAGTTGGTTCTATTACTTTATTGGTTGACCCAACGAACCATTTTTTAGAGCGTGGAAAATAAATGATCATTGAATCAAAAAAATATTGGTCCGAATACGGACGATACAATTATTTATTTATCAAAGACAGTTTTTCTTGTCTCAAAAAATGTAGTTGATTACACTATTGAAACAAATATTCTTTTAATTCAATGCTAACATATATGTATACGGATAATAAGTTTGAATGAATCCGAGTGCGAATTTAAATGTGAAATATGAATCTTAAAAATGAATTCGAGAACCAATTAACTCGCAATTGATCGAATACCTTTAAATAGTTAACACTAGATTCAGTAAAGTCAGCCTGTATTTAAGAACATTTTATCTGATTTTAAGCAAAAGCGTTCTTAACGTAAGACTTAATTCTGAAATTCAGGTAATAATGAATTAAAATTAGTCCAATTCTGCTTGAATCAGGACACATTTTACTAAATTTAATCCAAACTTATTTCAAGGATTAATATGTTTTATAGGTATAATTTTTCACTGTGCACTTACACAAAATCACAAGAAAAGAAATAATGCATAATAATAATATGAAAGTAAAAAGAAGCTTTATTTCAGGTGTAACGTGATTAAAACATTTTTTCTCAATTGTTTTTATTTAAGACATCAATATTAGATTCTGTCAAATTTGTCTGTATTTCGGCCAACATTTTTCGCACATTCTTTTCTCAACTAATTCATTTTTACTATGCAAATTCTATTTGTTCAAAATTAAAATGGGACACAAATTTCAACTGTGCTGCAGGTGTTTTTTATCAACCGTTATTAAAATAAACAAATCAATTTTAATATACTTAAATGTTTAACTTACTAAGTAAAATTCTTAATATTTAAAATTAAAGGCATTCTATAATTAAAAAGTTTGGGTATTCCAAAGTTCCACGAATTCCAAATTTTAAAGCAACCAAACATATCGAACTTCTGATTTTCTTAATATAAAGAACTAATTAATTTCAAATTTGGTAATTATTTAAAAAATTCTTTAATTCACACGGAGAAAAATAGATATTGATAAGCAGATATTAAAAACTTTGATATTTAACCATAATATATAGATATTACGGCATACTATCTAATATCTTCTATTCAACATACAAAATATTAAAGGGCAATATATGTTTATATTGAAAGTATAAAATATGTGATATTAACAGTTAATATCTAAGAAATTAAAAAAGCTAAATTTTATTGGAGCAAGGTCGCTGACGTGTGGCGTGGCGACAAAAGATTTTGCCTGTACCTTGAGCTTTCATCGTGTGTATTGTGGTTTTTCGGATATCTATTGCACTATAAGTTTTGGTGGAAAATGGATTAAATGTTTTTGGATATGTTATAATTTTCTCAAGAAAATGAGGACTCAGCTGCAGGCATCTTTCATATTAGCCTTGAACAGTGTGTTATCTGTTTAACACAAAAATCGCATGATTATGCAAAAAGGCGAATGCTTGAGGATTCGGATTTTCAAAACAGAGGACTACGATATTAACATTCTTTTGCATTTTACAGAAAATGGCATGCTTTACAGGTAATTTTTGCACAATTAAAAAATATTTCTTGAATATCTTAGATTCTGCCCTTTAATATCTTGGATATTGTCAGTTAAAATCTTCTTTTTAATATCTACGGATGCTCTACTTCAGTATCTAGATTTCTGTCCCATATTTAAATCGCTAAGATATTAACTATTAATATCTAGATAGTCTGTGCTAACATCTATTTTTCTCCGTGCATGTTTCGATTGCCAATAAATCAAGAATTAAACATTAAAAAATTTAATTTTGAAACGAGTAGAAAATGCTAAATTCTTGAATTCAATTTTAGAAATTCTTAAGAATCTCTTGAATTTCAACATCTTTAATTTAAAACGATTGACAAAATTCCAAAGAATTTCATCGCTATAACAATTCTGTGTGTTCACTGAAATATGGAAAGATACAAAAACAAGATAAGTAGGTTTCAAAGAGGAAGTACATTTCTTTCTCTTCGAAATGTGAGAAGAATCAAAGCTTCGGTCAAAGCTCAACTTATTTAAAATTTATTTTGATCATAAAATAACAGGTTTTTCAATTTTTTAAGACACATAAACGCAAAATAAATGTGAGAACTTCGAAGTTTCAAGTATACTAAAATTTGAAAAATCAAAAAAATTTTATTTCTGAATTTCGAATCAACCCAAATTACAAATATTCGGATCTCTCGCGCTGTTTAAATTAGTAGAAGTTTATAAAAACGTCAAATCCGCATTTATAAATATAAATGAGTTAGAATGTTTAATATGTCAAATTTCGGGCGATGTTAAATTTTAACTATCCCGAACTTTAAAATGGGTCAAAATGTCGAAATTCTCCTTCAATTTGTAATAATTTTAAGAATAAAGACAATTTAATACTATGTTGTTGCTAAAACTCATAATATTTTGAATTACCAAGATTGAAAATTTAACTAAATTTTGAACGAATATTCTGATTTTAAAATTCATACGATTATTTCCAGAGGTCGATTGCTACTAACTCAAACAGGCTTTGGAGGGAAACATTCACTATAATATACTATGTAATGGGTTATATAGTACTACATAAAGACCGGTGGCTCTCGCGTTAATGTGTGCCTCTTTACGAATCACAGCGATTTGAGTTCCAGATGATAATATCCCTCGTTGATTTAACGCTGTGGGTCTTGCGAAATTTTGGTTAGGGACTTCCTGTAATTTTCTCGGATACCTCCCACCTCGAAAAACCATTTTTTGTGGCACTTTTTTCTACTTTAATCGGTTAAAACCTCTATAACGAAACTCTTTCTTCTACCGAAATAACTGAAATTTAAGCATCTTTATAGAGCCCAAAAAGTATTATAAAATATATCATGAAGAAATACGTTTAAAAAATCTATCAACAATTTGTTTTGAAACAGCCTGAATTTAACTTTACTTTCTTCTGATTCATAATTTGTAAACGAATACGTGAAGCAAGTTTAGTAAGAATTACATTTAAAATAATACAAAATAATGAATGTAGAAATATAAAAGTAAATAAAAATTTAAGAAATCAAACAGATTTGTACCAAATTCCAAAATACCAAATTGTATAGAGAGAAATCAAGAATAATTTATAAATAAAAATATAAAACCCTCAGGCAAAATTTTAAGAAAAGTCTAAGGCTCAAGCTTTAAAATAATTTTGAATTTGGACATATCATTCTATGGTAAAAAAATATAGAAACCCGTATTTGTTTGGTACAAAATTGGTATCTATAAAATTGAAGTTTCTTTTTATCAACACATGTAAGTCTGCTGAATTAACTGCGGGATAAATATACTTTAACTTGTACAGGAAGTACTTACTTAACGGGTTTGTACATGACAATCCAATCTGGAAATTGAAGTAATATGTGAGGTTGTTTGTCATTTAAAAGCTTTGGAACTTTTCACCTTTTTTAATATTTAATCATATTTATGGATTTTAAGTTTCTATCATGATTCTTCGATTGATTGTACTAAAATATTATTTTATTATAATTGCTAAATTGACATGGTGCAGTGCTGCCAACACTCAAAAGTCGTTATTTCACTGAATCAATAAGTAGCCTTTCACTGACTGTCAGTGACCCATTTCTATCTATTTGAATCAGTGGAATTTCACTGATTCAGATTCAGAGAGCAGCTAGTTGTCAATTTTTCAGTACGACTTGACAGCCTTATTTCTTTAAATTAAAAAGGGGTTGATAGGGTTGTGATAGCGGGATTAGTGTGATAAAGAGGAAATGTTTAATGTAAATGAAATGAGTTGTTGATTTTGTTATTACAATATAAAGATTATATCTCTTATTATTTGTAGAAAAAAGATGTCTGTCATTATATTTATTGCTTTAATAAATTCTTGTGTCATCTAGTTTTATGACTTAAATTTTTCTTACATAAAGCACATTTTGTGGATTTTTTTAGGAATGAAGGAAGGTATTATATTTTCCTTGAATGTCCGTTTTCCTTCTCGAAAATTTTTCATTTTCATTACTCTGAGTATTAAAAATTAAATTACATAAATTAGAGTAATTAAAAATTAGCCTATAGGTAAATGTGATATCTGTTTTTATTTTTCCTTGCCAAACATGAAAATCTCCTAACAAGCGTGCAGAAAATTATCGGGGAACTATTCAGGACCAGGTTAGATATTGAAAATATATTTTAGATGGTCGACCTTAAACATTATTTCAAAGGCTGTTCAGATAATTTAAAAAATGTTTGTTTTTAATGAAAAATTTGCATTTTTTATACTTTTAAACACACTGGCTATTTTTGGAAATATGATAAACAATGTTTGGATTCAAAGCTAAAAAAAATTATTGGTTCTGATGGGCTGATCAGCACCCGAATTGGGCCCGAGATGACTAACTAGATGGCGAGGAAATAAAATACATTTTTTTAATTTTTATTTTCCGCCTTTGTTACTTTTAAACATCCTCGATTTTTGGAAATGTGCAGAAAAATAATTGGATTTGATACTTCAAAAATTTGTTGGTCGTTACAGGATATTCAGCATCCGAATACAGTCCGAAAAGACTGTCCAGATTAGATAGTCTACAGTGTCTAGCCAATCTCATAACTAGACGCAAGTCTGCCTCGATCATTTTCTACACAGGCAGCTCTCAGTAATTAATCTCATTTTTGCAATCAAAATATAGGTAAATAATAATAATTAGTAAATAATATTTTAATATATATTTATTAAACATTAATATACATATTTGAAAGCAAACATACATTATATGTGGGCGTCCGCATGAAAAGGGACCTTATTATGGCCGGTTCTACTTTAGCCCGGGTAGAAATTGTCTCTTTATGCCTAAACTAAATATTGGCTCTTGCGATGCCGCAGTCAGATTTTCTAGCTGGATGAATCTAGGGTTTCCGTCTGCTGGCCCTCGACAGGTTATTGTCGTGTGCTACTTGACTTAAATTATTTATATACTCATTTTTGAGCACTATATTTTTTAATTAAACTAGATAAAAAGCTTTATTCACAAATTGTACTTAAATTTAAAATAGAAAGAATTAAAAAAATTACCGAGATGCAAAGTTTGAATCATTAAATTTTTTTCTTAAAAAATTTAAAACATTTGGTGCCTTAAGAATTTGAAAAGAATTTTTCTTAAAGATCGATTTAATTTGAAATCATGTCAGTACGTTTAAAAATCATATATAATAAATCGAGCTTCAAAAACCTTTTTTCCTAATTTTGAAAGTATCGGATGAATCCCGTCAAACATTTATGATATCGCACTCAGCGTGGTATCGTAGCTATGGGGATTATAGGCGTTCGACTTATAAGCGTGCGTTGCGTGCGTTCGATTCTCGGTTCTTGCGGATATTTTAATAAACTGCGTTTGTCTTTAGTTATTAGTAATAAGTCTTCTTTAGCCAAATATTTTCCTTCTTTGAATCAAAAATTTCTGTTAATAGATTATGGCAATGTGTTGGTTAAACTTTTTTACTATTGCAACCATAGCATCACACTTCAGAATTTAAAGCATGATCAATTTTTTAATAATTTAATAATATTTTATTTGAATCAACAAAATAAGAAATAATAGCATATGCATTTGACCGAGCCGGAAAACACCGTTTGATGCTTCAAAACAATATTTCATTGATTCGGAAGTATTTTTTTCTCAGTGTGTGAGGACTATCTAGATTCTATAAAGACCGTATTAATAGGCTCTCATTGGGTTGTCTACTAATGATCTCGCTAGCTGAGCGTGACGCTTTCGCTTGCGCCCTCGATAGATTGCCACTTTAGGCCCTTGATAGAAAATAGGAAATCTAGACAGGGCCTCTTAAGAACCAAGTTATAATTTCTACCCGGGAGGAGATATTCGCGTTTTTCTTTGTTATGGTCAAAATTATTATTTTTGAGTTTGAGTGGGGTTTGATACTGTGACTCATACTAAATGAATTATGAGTATATTTATATCCAGATAGTAACCTGAAGCAGGTATATTTTATGTTCCAAGAAAAAATATAAGATGGTTGCTTATCCCGTGCAGAAATCGCCCGATTTCAAACGTAATACCGATCTGGCCCCGATCGGATTTCCCGATGCGCTCGAAGAACTAGTGCGGCTTGTTTTTTTCTGGAAGTGCAGTGAAATTTTTATACATAATACTCGTTTAAAATATTCTAGCAATGTTTATAAATGCATAAGGCGAGTAAGCCACGTGTTCAAAGGCACCAAACACCGATCTCTGCCGATTCCGAGATAATCGACTAAAAATTTTCTGATTAAAATTTCACATGATTTCAAAAGTGGTGTTGAACAGTAAGTCTAGATAGAATATTTTTGAAAAACAAAAACTCTCTCATTAGAGATAGAAATGCTGAATTTGAATCAAAAATATTTGATACGAAAAAAAAATTTGGTTCCAAAAAATAGAAGAGAGCGAAAATTATTACAACATGAATTGGCTCATTTCCAATCTCATTTTTGCGATTTATACGTTACGTGCACGGTCTTCACAGCAGCTTTACTGTTTTTTAACTTGTAAATTGTATCCCTAACATCAGCGTCACAGACTTTCTCAATTGAATTTTCTATCGCATCGTGTTTTACATCGCATATGTACTTTCATCTCAAATTATTTCCGAATTACTTTTTTTTTCAAAACGGCGGACGTATGTAATGTTATTCTTATTATTATTATTATTTTTAAAAAATCAATAGCGACTCAAATATGGTGGATAACAAATTTTTGTATAATAACAAGGCTAACACCTACTCAGTCTGTACGGTTAATCTCAATACTTAAAAAGACAAACAATTTCTCCAGATGAATTATTTAAAAAAAAAAAAAATTGCCAGATCTGCGGGCTCAGTGAAACCTAACTTCAAATAAATTAATAATTAATTAAATTTTTTGACGTAAAATTAGTATATTTACCATCAAATGAGTCAAATATTATTATATGATGAAATTGATTAAGTTCTTTTGTTTTTAATCATTATTAAAGAACTCAAGGTTTTTTGATTTAATGTAGAGTTAGAATCATCAAATCTATTGACAAGAAATGAATTGCAGTATGCACAAAATTGTAATATTTTTAAATTATAATAGTAAAATATGTGATACAATCGATTATGTCATTGATACTTTGATTTTGTATTAATAATAAATTTAATACAGAAATACATTAAGGACAAATTTTCATAACATTCCAGCAAGAACTAGTTACTCAACTGCGCATGCGTCGCATTCGGCATCTAATTGGTTTCGCGCGAAGTTTAAAATGATAAACGAAGTTTTTTTCTTTTTTATTATAAACAATGCAATTTCAACTTATAAAAATGTCCGTTAGGTCGATATGAATTAATAATAATAAAAATTACTTAAATGCATATTCTGTAAATAATATTTCACACAAGCAGAAATATTTAATTCAAAAATTTTCATTTTTGTTTAAAAGTTGTTTGGTCTATATTTCTTCTTAACCGATTTAAAAAAATAAAACGATCTAATAAATGATGGCGCAATTTTTTGGCAAAAAAATTATCTACAATCACCTTCTTGTTTTTTTCAAGAAGTAATGCAATTGACAGAAAATTGAATTTATTTGCAGTAAAATGTTAATAGATCGTAAATCATAGCTTATTTCCCGATGATTTTCTTTGGAAGCATTCGAAAATGTCAAGTTGTAGGGAATCTTTTTGCGAAAAACTTTTTCTAATTTGTTAAAAAGTTTCATAGGAAACATTTTAAAAAAAATTAAAATTGTTGCTTAAAATATTTCTGGTTATCATCAATTTTTTTCATACAAAACAAACCCTTTCCTCGAAACTGATACTATCCACAATAATTTTACGATTTTCAAAAGCATAATTCAATTTTGTATTCTGAAACCTTTTCTTTTCGTGCCTGTAGTACGTTAATTTTAACTTAAAATAACTTAATTTTAAAATTCAAAATATTAAGATGGCCTTCGAAAGGAGAGGACAATTCGATAGTTTCGTTTTTACTTATATTAAAACTCCATTTGTGAAATTCATGAATGGATTATAATGAGACTCATCGTGTACCGATCGGGTTTCCCAATCGGGTGTCCCGACCTGGCCCCGACCTGGGCGTGTGTTTCATGCGCGGCCTGGCTGCGACCAGGATTCCCGATCGGGGCCAGACCAAAATTTCTGCACGGGATATGGCACTCGCCAAGATTAAATGCGGTTTTTCTCGAAAAACTGTTTTACGAAGTTCCAACTTCAAAAATGCCTCACGGACTTGTATTTTGACGTATAAGGTTAGTTTTGGGCCTTAAATTCCGGGATTTAATCCGGCTATATGTCTCTATACATGTGGACGCCATCATATGGATCAGTAGATGATCTTTTAATACGTATTCCATTTAGCTGCATTACGGAAAATCTAAAACCGTCAACACTACTAAAGGAATTGAAAAACATTGCGTCAGGGACGCTTTTGTTAATTAAAGATGGGCGTGATTAAAATTAGAAAGTCTAAAGATAATTTTCGAAAAATTTGAATGCAGAATCTTTTGAATATTCAAAATAGCATCAATTAAAGTACGACTTCGTAATTTCGTATCACACTTATCCTTATATCGAGACTATAATTGTTGTTAAACAAATTTATAACCTGTTTTCTACTACTGAGTTTGATTTTGCTTCCTCATAGAAGATGGTTTGTAAAGACCTAAATTTTCAAGTATAATTTTTTGACACATTTCAATATCATTCGACCCAATGAGTTCGAAAATACAATTTTTTTAAATGTCCATATGTGTGTGTAACTTTTTTATGTTCACAATATCTCGCGAAGTAGAAAAGCTAAGATCATGAAATTTACCAGAATTATAGCTCCGACTGATATCCAGTTCTGATAGGGTTTTGAGCGGGATCGGCCATTTAGACGTAGTTTTTTTGCGTTTAGATATTAAAAAAATAAAGATTTACCTTGCTTAAGTGATGAAAAACTTGTTTCGTATTCAAAATACAACAATACGATATTTAGTATATTTTTTCGCGTCTTTAACACGCATGAGTCGACCTATTGTTGAAACATTTATGACCTAACAGTGCCGATTTACGAAATAAAAAAATGGTTCATTATGTTTATGCGAGAAAAACTTTTTGATATATAAAATACGATAATGCTATATGTAGTATATTTTTTCGCCTGCTTGAGACCCATAGATTGACCTATATCTGAACCTTTTCTGACGCACCAGTATCGATTTATGAAGTTTCAAAAAAATGGTTTATTCTGTTTATATGATAAAAACTTTTTTGAGATTCAAAATACAACAATAAGATATCTAGTGTATTTGTTCGCATCCTCGAGACGCATCGATTGGCTTATTCTTAAAACTTTTATTACCAACCAGTAACGATTTAAAAACTTGTTGATATGAGGGAAACTTTTTTAACATTATGAATACAACAATAATGATACATTTGTTCGCGTCTTCGAGACGAATTGATTGTGCGAATTAAAACACTTTCTTGATCTACCATAACCTACCAATATCGTTTTCAAAAATATTTTAACCAAATTAGTTTCCTTGTTTGTAAGAGGATTTTTGATATATTGGAAATTTATCAGTACTGCATTTGAATTAATTTTTCGTGTCTGCGACTTATCTGTTGGCGAACTTTCGATGATCATTCTTGATTAATTAACATCTACTTCTAAAGTAGAAAAAAATTACACTATTTCTATGAAGAAAACTTTGGTTCTTGTTTGGAATATAACGCTATAGTAAGTTAAAAAGTTTTTCTATGTAACGGAAAACGGCATAAGCCAGTGTCGAAATTACCTCGGTTGGCCTACTACAACAAGGTTTTCGGCCGGATTCCGGCCGGGCTGTCCCTGGCTGGGTTTCATGGACAGGAACCGATCGGGAGCCGGTCGGGCTACATTTTTCTAGAATCACCAAGTTGGGACCCGGCTGGTTACTGGCCGAGCCAACCCTGGTTATATCTCATGGTCGGGAGCCGACCGGGCACTGGCAAGGATAATTTTTTTGTCAAATTTACACATTTTTTAAGAGCTGTGATGTTAACAAAAACGTAATTATGCAGAAATGTTACAATTTTCACTATTTTCAGACTAGGTTTAGTCTGTACACTTTCAAATTTACCGCCATGTACATTTCCTTCTGCACCTGGCGACCGCGTAGACACTCACAAATTTTAAGTTTCGCACTTCGAACGAGGGTGCCCATTACACTCACGTCGC
This sequence comes from Belonocnema kinseyi, assembly GCF_010883055.1. Taxonomy (NCBI): domain Eukaryota; kingdom Metazoa; phylum Arthropoda; class Insecta; order Hymenoptera; family Cynipidae; genus Belonocnema; species Belonocnema kinseyi. The sequence continues at coordinate 57,832,155 of NC_046658.1, read as the reverse complement.
ATCATTTCCTCGAAGTTTGCAAATAAAATCGAGATTCGTAATTAAATCAACATTGTTTCAGTAATCAGTCTGAAAATCCGTGTTTAGTTCGCGGATAATTACTTAAATTATACTCTTGTGAATACATTTTTTGATTTGTACCTTCCTAACCTAAAATCACCACGTGGTTTCCAATGTGAAGCAATTGCTATGAGATTCTATTATCAGTGGTTGAAATTCTACTCTAATTTGCTCGTCAGAATTGGTTAACTTGATCTGACCTTTGAAGTTCACCGTATTCTTTCCGATGAGCCTTAAAAGACAAAACAAGTTACCAATTTCTCGCCTAAAGCAATATTTTTTAACCGCTTTGTAGCTGCATTACCCGACCGGATCCCTGCCTGTATTCAATCTGGGATACGACCAGTTTACTGTGAAGTTTTTAGCCGCATTCCCCGACCAGCACCCGAATTTAACCGGGGCTATCCGGCCGGAACCCGGCCGAATCCCTGATTATATTCCTACACGGGAGAGTACGATTCCGTGAAACCATAAACCCCCATTCCATGCCACTAATCGAGCTTCTGGAGCCTCAAGGATTTCATATCCTTGAGAAGTGACGTGGAGTGGGAGTTGCGCTCGAGCGAGACTTAGGAAAAGGGGCACTACTCGCAGCGGCACTAATCGTAGGTTCACCTGTATATTGAAAGTATCCATTTTTTCTCTTTTGTAAAGGAAAATCCTTCCTCTACGACGAAACAAATTCATTTGATACCTATGCGAAAGCAAAATCCTCATAAAATGATTACAAGTAAATGCACCTATAGTGAATACATCCATAGTACTTTGCAGTGGTATTTTATTAGCCTTTTAAATAGTTATCTCCACTACTTTCTTCGAGTGTAAGGTGAAGAAAGAAAACTTTTTATTTAAAAAACGACTAAATTAGACCGCGTCATTAAATAATTTTATAGGATTTTTCGTATTGAATATTACTATAATTTGCAGTATGATTTTAATAGAGGTTAGATTAGATTTTAATAAAATTTCTTAGTATTTGGCGAATTACATTGAATTTTCAAGTTTGCGGTGCACCTTTGTAAGTGATAATAATATCATCCTACGCTACTGTGTCAGTGACAGGTATGCCCACGCCGTTGGAAGTAATTAACGCGGTTAGCAATTAATAATTGAGGGCGCTGTGCCGATTACATTTTGCAGCCCTGACGGCAAGCTCCCCATTCACAAGCTCCTGTATAACCATATTCTCCCATCCTGGGACGCGTTACTCTTATCATTATGCGATTACGATTTCACGCAAAATGCCGACCATTATATAAAAGCGTGAATACTGAATTGCATTTTCTGGTACGAATTTTTGCAGACATTGCGATTGAAGTATTGCATTTAAATCATATACATAAATTTTCATTTTTTTTCATTTATTTAATTTAAATTATGGTAGCTAATATGTACATACATGTAAAACTAAATTTATGCATACAATGAATTTTTAAGAAATTAAAAGCATGAAGAACCTGGTTCATTAATTAAAATAAAATGATGATTAAGCAGAAATATTCAGAATAAATATTAGAATTCTTTATTAGATAACACTAGTCTAAAAATTAAAAAATTTGTTTGTACATTTAGTAATTCTATATTTTTCCAATGTATTTCGACCTGTTGAACTGGAAAATTGCATTGAAATATTTTTTTGTGAATGGTTTTTTAAAATTATGTATGTTTATTTTCGTCCAAGAATGTGGCTTTTTTAGGAGTTCGAATAATTGCACCTCATCTATCAAATTCATCAGAAAAATGGCAACTACATTCATTGCAGATTCGATGATCTTTACCTTGATACAAGGCTGTGAGAGAAAGCTGCAAAGATATGATCGAAACAAATTTTTAATTAAAAATTTATATTTGGAAAGCCACTCCACAACAATTTTTTTCAATGCGATTTTTAAGTTCTGCAGGCCAAAATGCATTAGAAAATATAGCAGCACTAAATTTACAAATCGACTACAAGCTTTAGTGGAATCAGAATGACTAGAGATCAGTAAATTTGAAATTCCAGGGTTATATTTTTTCCCCTTATATTAATTCAACGATATCAGTATTTTTGATAAAATAAATCAGGATAAAGTAATTTGGTTAATCTTTAAGAAGGTTACTGCAAAGATATCTCTAATTTCAATGTTTTCTTAAATTTTAAATCAAATATTATATATTAAATAGTGTTTAACGGTTAACGTTTCTGTTTTACCATTGGAAAATGCTTATTATATTTTATTTAAACTTCAGGAGAAAATTGAAATTTGCACTGTTTTGACAGTATGTTCTTTAAAAATTGACAAAATGAAATCATTCTGGGTTATTTTCTAAAGAATTCTGATGGCTTTCAATCTAATTAAGAGAACAAATTTTAACTCAGATAATTAACATTGAAAGAACTAAGGATCCGTTTTGTATAGTAGCGTAAGCCGAAAACCCATTTTATTGAATAGCGTGCTCTAATAGTGGGTAAAAGTTGTATTTCCCAAATCATAGTAGACAATTTTAAAGTTCGTTTTGTAAAAGCGACTCTTGTGTAAAACTTTGCAATGAGCTTTGGTAATCACTTTTGTTTCTGTAAATAAATCATGAATTTCTTTTATAATGTATACAGAATAGATTATGTATTCATGTGTATAAGAATATAATAAGTTGAAAAAATGCTATTCTGATTCATAATCATATCTTTGAGCTGGTTGAGAATATATCAAATCGCTATATTTGCACTGTAAATAAATTATCAAAATTGTTTACATTAAATTCATTAGTGTCATTGTTTGAACAAGAAATAATACTGTGAAAGCCTAAAAGTACCATGCATCAGCCTGAATCGACAATAACTTCTTTTTCATTTTCCGTTTAGTGACTGAACAAACTGAAAGTAATGAAATATCGCAACAGTTTTAATATTTATTTGAGTACAATCGAATGAAAAATCTCGGTCAGTGAATTAACTTCATAGTCATTTCTCAGCCTGAGTCGAGTGAAACCACGGCTCGAAAGTGTAAAGCAAGGTTCTGGCACACCGAAACGTTGGTAGATGCAAGGTTCTGACACACCGAATTCTTTCGGCTTCGTACAGTATTCTTCTATATATTAATATGTGTATGGAAAAGTGAAAGTTATTAACGTTTACCGAAGATGTTTACACATAAATACGTCTTGGGTCGTAGTTTAGGAAGCATGTGATGTTTTTTTTATCAATTTAAAAAATTCTTGTAATCTCGCTCCCATTTTAAACTGAGTTTCTCTAAACTCATAAATTTACCAACTCAGCTGGTCTCTCTTGAGGATGAAATCATCGAAATTCTTCCTCAATCTCGACTTTATCTATTTTTTTCTGTTATCAAAGAAGTCGAAAATGGCTGGTATCCGTATCCTTGTAGATCGTGTTCGAGCATTTACGGACGTGGTTGTACACAGGGGTCGATGAATGTTTAACAAGGCGAGGCGTTGGGGTCGGTTGGTAGGTAGATCGAAACGATTCAAACGACGGATTCGAATGTTTGACAGTTTAAAAGCCAAGAAGCGGCAGCGGGAGAGCGAAAGGGATAGAAGAGTGAATTGGTGGAGGGTGAGAGTGATAGGGGTGGAAGGAGTAAAAGAGATTGTAGAGTCTGTATGGATGGATCAAGGGAGAGAGAGAGAGAAACGACAAAGCAACCTGGGTGAGGGAGTGCGACTCCAGGCTGGTTGTACATTATGCACAGGACAGGGCTAAGCTGTTAGATGTCTGAATTATTAAGGGCGAGTTATCTCATCTGTACCTACAGTCGTCTCGTTACTTTAAACGGCAATATGTTGCAGCTGCTTCATGGACAAAAATTCACTTTAAACTTCCATTTTCATCCCAACTTATAGAATTTCTGATCAGGGCCATTCAATCACTTAAATCAAACTCTCGAATAAAACTGACTAAGGGAAATGATCAAGAAGCTCAGTTTTCTTCTTTGAAATCGAGAATCACGGACCCCCTTTGTTAGGGTCCTTAAGCCCCCTCCCCCATCGACCTCTAACTCATGCAATTTTTGCTGACTAAATTGTTGTTCCTGAATTTATGTAGGTGACAACCAAAAATAATGTAAGATGATTTTTAAGGAACGGAGGTTTGGAAAAATTGTACCGTTTCTTACTAATTAACAGAGTATAGTTTAACTGTCAACCAATGAGGCAATGTGTTGCTTTTTCAACTATAAAAGATGTACTCTAAACGCAAAATATAATAGTTGATATTTCAAAAAAAAAAGATTTTCATATTAAATCAAAGTTGAATTTAACCAAAAAATACTAATTTTCAACGAAGAGAAATTTTCTCAGTCAATGAAGAAAAGAGAGGTCTTCCAAAATGTTGCATTTTCAAGACAAACAATGTCTTTTCTTTAAATAAAGACGAGAATAAACAAAACAAAAACGCGTTAGGTATTATGTACACGGCTCCTTACATTGTTTTATTATGCGTATTTTCTCAAAAAGTAACGTAATGTGTTTCTGAAAATCTTTTGTTAAATGTATGCCGTTACATCATTTAAAAGAAAGCTTATGATATAATTTTTAAATATAGGTATTTGATTTAAGACGAAAAGTTTCTTGCATATGAATATGCCTTTATGTTGACAACTTGGCTGCATAACCTTCGAATGATATTTATCAAGTCATTATTTCTAGTTTAATTGCGGTAATATAATGTAATTTAATTATCTTCATCAACTTACGTCCATCAGGGTTCGATTACATGTGTGCTTGAAGGTAAAAATCATGTTATTAATTTAACAAAATGTGGAAGTGGACAAAGCGAAAAATATGTTCTTTATAAATAGGCTTAATTACAATTGGGATCCTTTAGAACACCAACTAAGGTTTCATTTAGAGCCCCATTTTTTTCTGTGTAAATAGCGTAAAATCGTAATATCGTACATTGCAAGATTTACATTATATTCTTATTATATTATATTATATATACGAGGGTTCTAGTAGTGGTCAAGCGATGTATGCACATGTGTATTTGTGTGTGTGTATGTGAATATGTGTGCATACTTATTCTTTCTAGTCGCGACGCCTACAATGAAATTTGTTGTTAATGGTTCTTTTTTTTCTCAAAAATTATACTACCTGGCTCAAAACTGAATCACTTTCTTCAAAATTTGACAATTCTGTCAACATTCATCCTTTTCGTTTAAAAATTCTTTTTATTCGGTGGAAAATTCAATTTTTTTTTAATTGGGGGTACAATTGTCTGATTGAAAACTGTTCTGTTTTAGTTGCTTGACATTTTCTTCTCAAGTGAAAATCTATCTATATTGTTGAAAATTCAACTGTTTTATCGAAAATACCTGTTTTTGGCTGTGATTCGGATTTAAATATTTCTTGAAAATTAGTCTATTTGTTCTTTTTTTTATTCTTTTTCTGGATCTACATTTTATATTTCTCCAATTCTGCACATTTGGAATTGAAATTTTCTTCACTTTCAATATATATATATATATATATGTGTGTGTACTTATGGGTTTTCGGAGAATCTTAAACAGGACGATTTTTAACGACTCTCGGATATGACGCAGTCGTAAGTCGACCCTTACATTATCTTGTATTTTCCTTAACAGTTCCGTGGAAAATTTGAAAGAGAGCGGTCTCTTATATGGTATACTCGGTTGGACAAAAAGCAAAATAGAAAATTTTCAATTTGGTATAAATGCACTTTCTTAAAACTGTGCTTCGATATGCAGTTACTGGGAAATCCGGAAACGTACTTAAAGATAAGTAATTCATAGCAATTCATTATAATTTCACGATAAAAGAAAGAAAACAAAGGAAATCTATACCTACAAACTAAAAATAACGCCGAAATTTTGAACCTCGGTTCCAGTTTTACTTCCCCCCCTCTCCCAACCCTCCCTTATTAACTGAAGTTTTTGGTGGGACTGACGTTAGAACTACAATCTCCACCATATGACGATTTGATACTTAACTT
>NC_046658.1:57820176-57826048 GCF_010883055.1 Belonocnema kinseyi | reverse complement strand
TATTAAATTGTTTGAGATTTAAAGTTAAATATTATCATATGTTTCAACCTTTTGTACTTCTATATAAAATCCATACAAATCTTTTGCAATTTTTTTAAGACCCCGGGATTAATTAAAATGCCACAAAACCTTTTAATTCTTGTGAAATCTTTATAAAGTTTAGGAAATTATTTGCAATTCTATTTTTTAAATTTCTTAAAATCTCTTGAAATCTTTGAAATGGTACCCGTGTGAAAATAATTCCTGGCAGACTGGCATTATTCTAGCGCCAGTACTAGATTATTCGTGGCGGTCTGTTCACGCTAAATTAGATTGGCGCTCTTTTGGCGCTATCTATAACTACTAGATAGAAAAATCCATCAAGCAGTTCTATGTAGACCCACTAATGTCGCTAGCCAGAATTTGACATCACATTAATATAAAAATTCCGTCTAAAATCTAGCTTGGCTCTAGAAAGTACTTCTATTTGTACTTTGAAAAAGAATGCATCATTTAAAAACTAATTAATAAAAGATAACAAATTATATTGCTTGCAGTGCCGAAATCAAAGGAAATAGAAAAAATAAAGTTGCCTGTGTCGTCAGTGCTGCCTCTTAGTTCAGATTTGTCAATTTAATTCATCACTAAGTATCGATTGATCTGACGCACTATAGCTTGTTTATTGGTAAACTGTTGAATGAAAGACAAAGCCAATATAAAAAATCATTGCTGAATAAAGACATTTTATCGTTAGGTTTTCTAGGAAAGTAATTTTCCTTTTCGTATTACATGTATCCAGTACTCACGTACATTAAAATGACATATTTCTAACCTCAAATATTATTCAGTGCTACCAACAGCGCTCAACTTTCAGCATGCAATGCAATTTCAAAACTGCTACCAAAAATGTTGGCAACAATAACCGGTACCGGATTGCAAGAATCCGATGTTCGTCATACCGCCATTCAGTGTAAATACTTTTCGTTTCGCGACCACGAGGTTTAAAGCTGTCCAGCTTCTTTTTCGACGTAAGGGCGTTGGAATCAAGACCCAACCTCAAAACTGGATTTTCTCTCTTTACTCCAGTAATACTAGAATTACATTTTTTCTAGATAATCAGGCCTTAGTCCACTTTTCAATTAAATCTTTATTCGGAATAGAACATTGGCTAATTCCAAGTTTTTATTTAAGGTGTTTTTTTCTTACCCCAGCATTTGAAAAAAAACGTCTTCAATGAAAGCTATTGGAATGAAACAAATTTTTCACTCCAAATAAAAATTTGAGTCAATTCAGGAATAGGCCCTGATGATTTAAAAAACATGTAATTCTAGTATTTATGGAGTAAAATGAGAATTCAATTTTGAGGTTGGCTCCTGGTTCCAAAACATTTACAACCAAAATTTTCTTTTTTATCAATAATAATTGGAAACATTCTGAAAAAAAGCACATACAAGCTATATTTCATTTTTCTTACAGAAATCTGGAATTGGTTAATATTCCCAATGTAGTGCTTAATTAGTCCCAATATAGTGGTTAATATTCCGAATAGTGCTCTAATGTCAGGAATGATTTAATTATAAAAAATAGTATCAAATATGCAATCTAGGTCGCATCTAGATCTACTAGATTTGACTAGATTCAATAGAACACGGCAGTACTGCTGGTGTAGGTAGCGATTAGTAGATTGGGGCGTAACATTTGCGCACTGACCCAGCATAGTTTCTCAAGATAGTGCCAGTATAGACTCGTGGCGGTCTAGGCTGGAACAGTATAGCGCTATGAATTATTTCCACACGGGTATTAAATCCCAGTCCGCTTCTGTAAATATTATAGTTTGAGCGCCAGGGAGCTCGATCGGGGCCCGACAACCCAAAAACTAAAAGGACGCGAAAAAATCCATAAAATAAAAAATTTATTCCGGTAATTACCAAGCATCGTAAATACTTTATATCCAAAGATTGTCATTAAATACAAAAAATTATAATTAGAAAATAACGTACATCAAAATCTTTGAAATAATTATTTTTTCACTTATTGTAAATTGATATCAATAGAAAAAGATGTTTTATGTCGATCTAAAAAACTTTTTTCCATTCAATTCAAAATCATATGGTTCCAAACTTTGTATTTTCATCAGAGTGAAAGCGGTTGCAACATTATATAATTAAAAATTTGTCATAAGGACAACCGCAGGATTTCGCCGGGAGCGGGTGCTAATCTGGAAAATTGCACCCGCTCCCAGCGAAATCGCGGTAAAATTTCAGCCACAACCACGTCTCAAGACCGTGAGATAGGTGGTTACAGTCTGTATAGGAATCAATACGACGATCCAGCAAAAGTCTCGTGCACCCTAAGAACACGGAGCGACCCAAGGACAACCGCCTTCTGCATTTTCCCGCAAGTGTTGTAGCAGATTGTTGACACGCAGGGATGCTTTTTAGGCCATTAGCAAGTGAAAGCTTGGCACCTCCAATAGTTCCGATGATAAGGACGATTAGTTTAACAGAATATTCCGGGTACAATCGTTGCAACTCCCTTATAAGGTCTCGATACCTCTCTTTCTTTTCATTCTCCTTGGTTATGATGTTTTTGTCAGTTGGTGCCGAAAATTCGATAAAGAACATGGTTCGCTTCTCGAAGTCAAGAAGAACCATGTCAGGCCTCGAGTGAGCAACAGAAACAATTCTCGAGAATATAAAGTTCCAGTATATGCGGCACTTTTTATTCTCGACAGTTGACTCAATTTCCCTAGGAGCATTTAGAGGAGCGATATTAAGGTGAATACCGTAAGAGTGACAGAGATGGTAATAAAGTACTCTTAGTGCCGCATTGTGCCTTTGAATGTAGGTCGTTCCCGCGTGTGTTGGACAACTAGATAGTATGTGAGCTAAATGCTCGGGGTGTGCATGGCACGCCCTGCAGCTATCATCATATATCTTGGCTCAAACCCGGAAGGATGTGTTAATCTTCTGTTTTGTGAAAATCGCGATATTTTTAGACATTTTTTTGTGGGAAAACAAGTGACAGAAAGCAGAGGGGGCCCTTTTTTTGTTTTACTGCCGACCGCTGGTGCCATTCTTTGGCCCCTAGTTCTGAATGCTTGGATGGCACCTGGCCACGTGTCAAAGAAAGAGACCAGTGGCCGGCAGCAAAAAAAACGGGACCCCCCTGCTTTCTGTCACTTGTTTTCCAACAAAAAAAATGTCTAAAAATATCGCGATTTTCACAAAGAAGAAGACTAATACATCCTTCCGGGTGATTGCAAATAAATGCAGAGCCTATTAATTACAGTTTGCAGTTTGAATCGCTTTAATATCTGTATTAGAACTGAAGATAATATAGTTGCACATTTTTGTGCTTTTAAGCAACAATTCTTTTTATTTTTTAAATTTCTCACTGCAACTGGTTCACAACAGTTTTCCTCATACTCATGATTTTTTTCAAATTTTTTCCATCGCCCCTTGTATAAGAAATAATGCTCTAAACTTGACTGTTCTCAAATGTACCCAAAAATCGTTACTTTATTTTACATTTTTCAGTCTGCTAAGCACAAAATTTTTTTTACATAAATGTCTTTAAGCTCATTAACGCAGAACAATTTCAGCTTTTAAATGACTCTTTTTTTGTTGCGCTAGCATTTTTAAGGAAAAAATCATTTAAGGAAAGCAAACGTTAGCTCACAAGACATTGACTGATCCTTCACATTTCTGTGGAAGATACCGTGCATCCTCTTATTGAGGAGCTATTCACGAAAGTTTTTCTCTTGTGCTTTCTTAATCCGGGCTTTCAGGAGTGAGTACTCGAGGTAGATAATATTTGATGCATTTTGCTCACCCCTAATACTGAAGTCAAGTCCAAATGTTTCAGCAGCCTCCTCCGCTGCTTTGTACAGAAACGCTCCTTTGCCCACTTCTTCGTCATTCCTGAACATTTTAAGAAGAGGGTATCTTCCATTTGCAACTCTATGTGCTGTACCCAGAATAATCCTGTTGTGAAGACATTCAAGACTCAATTTTCCGCGACCTCCTTGACGGCGTGAGATGTACAGTCGCGGGACGGAAAACTTAAGATGCATGCTTTTGTTCATGTGCATAACCTTTCTTGTTCGGAAGACCAAATCTGACGGATAAGACGTTTGTATCTGCTTCGGAGAGTATCCTTTATAGATGTCACATCTCGAATGCGGCTCTGTGGCACGCCCAGGTATGTATAAGTCTCTCCAGCACAAAGGTGTCGTATGGCGCTTCTATCAAAGAGCTCAGGTTCTTCAGAGATGCCATTAAGTTTCCCTCGCTTCAAATAAACCTTGGCGCATTTGTCTAACCCAAATTCCATTCCAGTTTCCTTAGTATATCGTTCGACAATCTTCAGAGCTAGATGCAGTTGCTCTGTGTTTTTGTAGCATAGATCTTAAGATCGTTAGAGATAGTGGCAATAATGTAAGGCAAAAGAGGAGTGGGCTCATGGTGTCGCCCTGAAAGACACCTCTCTGAAAGGTGACCTTCTTAGTTGTCACACGATTTTTTCCAGATGAGATAGTAAATCTGATTTTCCAAAGCGGCATGAATCTCTCTATGCACCCAACTATTTGCGGACGAACCTTTAAGATTTCCAAAAGACAGATGATAAGTCTATGGGAGGTCGAATCGAAAGCTTTCCGATAATCAATCCACGCCATCGATAGGTCACGCTGGTAGAATGCTGCATTTTTGCAGACACATCAATCGATGAGCAGGTTTTCCCTAAGTCCGGCTACGCTTTTCTTTGAGTCTCGTTGTTCATACATTTCTTGCCACACAGGTTCAATTGCCCGAACATTCCTATCATTTAGGATAGCTGTGAATTTCTTATAAAGTGTGTTCAGACAAGTTATTGGCCTGTAATTCTTCGCGTCAGCTAAGTTGCCTATTTTCGGCAGGAGTATTGTGCGCCCTTCCACCAACCACTCTGGAATCGGCTCTTCCGACTTCAAATATGAGGGGACAATACGGGCCAAATGCTGATGGGTTCAAGAAAACTTCTTCCACCAGAAGGTTTTGATACAATCTGGTCCCGGTGCGGAATAGTTCTTCATCCCTCTTAATACTTTTTCCACCTCCTCGGTAGTGATGGGTGGGCATTCTTTATCAGGTGTTATGAGGGCAACACATAACTCCTTGAAGCTATTTATATTTTCTGAGTTTTCGTCCAGTCCATGCTGAACTTCGTAGACTTCTCTCCAAAATACTTCGACCTCCTCTGGTTTGGGTGGGTGTTCGACTTTGACTTGTTAAGTGTGTGATAACGGGTCCGGAGTTCGCGCGCGAACTTTCGAACCTTGGCGGTAAAATTCCTGCCAGATGTGATGTAGTCAATCACACACTGAATGCGGGACGCGTACTGTCTTGCCCAGCCTATCTTTATGGCAAGTTGATACATTCGTCTTTTGGTCTTATGATCAACCGTTGGTTTTGTTTTACGGTTCGCATCGGCCAAAGCTCTCGCTGCATTGTACTCACAATAATTGATAGCCCAGAGGTCGGATTCTCCGGAAAAATGTCCACGAAGCTCGTCATCCATTTCAGCCAGATCTATAGGCTTGAGAGAAACCTTGGTGTTGATGTTTCTCCGGGTCGTAAAGCATCGCTCTTCATCTATTGGATGCCTGCCCGCGGTCGGTCTTAGTGTCGCCTTACTTTCTCTGTTGCTGGCTTGTTCTAGCTGTGGTATAGTAGGCGTTCCGCTTACATAGCCCCTTTTACGGAGTAGTTCAGCATGGTTTCGCAGACGTTGCTGCGAAAAGTGTGATAGCTCCGGGTGTTTCTCGTACCACAGAACATGCAGCCGTGCCATGTAACCCCGTTCAGGGGCCACACTCGCATCGTAGCACTCTAGCAAGCCGTGATTCAGTCGC
>NC_046658.1:57808977-57820076 GCF_010883055.1 Belonocnema kinseyi | reverse complement strand
TAATTCGAGGATACACGCATAATTCTAGTTATTTCAACCATAATGTAACGCTTGCTCAGCTACAGCGATACGGTTTACGTATCTTACCCATACCATAATTACTGAAGCAATATTATTGCTTCAGTCATTTGTTCTAATAGATATTTCTAAACATAAGATGGCTGTAGTAGAACGAATTTGTACGGCGGCGTCAGACTGAATTTGGTTGGGTTAAGTCAACGATACGCACAGCTTCCAGCTGATATAAAATGCTAATGAAAATGCATCCTCCATACTGCAGTGGATTTGAAATTAATTTAAAAATTCGATTTTTTGTACTTTCGTTATTAATAATAATATAAAACTATGGTTTCGTCGAAAAGTATTTTCCAAAGATACATGGAAAAAAATAAAGATCGTCTTTGTTTTACATTGCGTTGAACTATTTACCGAAATGTGTGATAAAGTTCTATAAAATTTAAAGGCCGAGTTGACGTAACCTCGATGGAAAGGCAAGGTATACGAAAACCGTAAAATAGTTCTATAAAATCTAAAATTCTAGCTAAACTACAGTCCATATCGAAGAAGTTTTTAAACCAATTTTTCGCCGGAAAAAATTGATCTCTTGTATTATTATATTATTACTTTATATTTTAATATTTGTTCACATGTTCGAGCACACAATTATTTGGTATTACACAATCACTGCACTATTTATCATCGCACGCTATGAAAATTTTTATTAGCCGCGGGTTTGAACCCTATATGTTTTGCAAATCGCATTCCTAACACCTAAAGCCTCGTGGCTAACCTAGTTTCAAGTATAAAGAAAAAAATCTGAAATATAACCTACAGCTATGCAGGACCGTCTGCAAATTTTGGTAACCCATTCTATGAAAAATGTTGCTAAGCACAAATTATTATTGAATATTTTATGTAATCAAACAAGATTTTAACTAAATTCAAAAATATTTCAGGATATTTCAAATGATTTTAGAGAAATCAATATATATTTTAAGAAATTTAATCGATTTTATATGATTTCTACAAATTTCCGAAGATTTTAAGAGATTTAACAGGCTTTAAAAATTCAAGAACATTATTTATATTTTAAAATTACTTGAAAATCTTAAAACTCATTTAAATTCTACTGAAATTCTTTAAAAGTTCTTCAAAATTACTTAAAATCTCTTAAATTCTTTAAAAATATCTTGAACTCTTTTAAATATTTTTAAATATTTTGAAATCATTTAAAATGTTTTATAATATTTTAAATTTCTTTACCGATTTTTAAACCATATAAAATTCATTGAAATGCTACAAAATCTCTTAAAATCACTTTAAATCTTTTAAACTCATAAAAAGTATTTTAAATTCTTGAAAATCAGGCGTAAAATAACGAAATTACCTAAAACTCCTGATCTATTCCATACATAAAATTCAAATATTATTCTGAAGATACAAAAATGAAAGGCATATAAAAATGTTGAATACATAATTTGCTTAGAAATTGTTCAATATAATATATAATATAATATTACATCGATTGGTAGGGCTGTATCAAGCAAATAGTCGGATGCCCAATGCAACACTTAAACGCAGTGTTCTTTCAAATAGATAGTTTATAAAAGTATACGTCCAATACAGCCATGATAATGAAGCATAAAATCCTTGTACCTACACTATAATATTTTGATATTTTAATCCTATATCTAATACTACACTTTTCCCAACTATCTTTCCAGTCAAACAAACTTGCCTTGCCATATTAGGTTTGGAGATTTTCTTATACGTAGGTTATAAATCTCAAATTTGTATGGCCGAGAGAGTACAATTTTCTTTCTAATTCAGTTAGAAATTCTCCAGCAAACTCGGATTGCCATTAACCTCAAACTATTTTTTTTAGTGTATAGTCCAATTAGAAATTTGTGACTAAAATCGAGAGTTTGGTGTATATAATTTTATCCAAATAATATAAAAAATATTTTCATCCCAAAATTTTGTTTTTCAGAACTTCATACGTTATAAGACCTTAGAACGTTATTCGGGTAAAGCCAAGGGGGTCAAGACTCACAGGTAAGGGATCAAAGGGTATAATTTAGAAGTAAAAGGTGAATGGTCATTGGTCTGATTGTAAAAGTAGATTTTGAAGGTCGCAGGTCAAGTAATGGGTAAAAATTGAAGGGTCAGAGATCACAGGCCAAAGTTTTAACTGTATCGCGTTTTTTTAGAACATTGTTAATAATCACTATCAATTATGAAATTTAGAAGAATATATTTTTAAATTTACTTCATGTATTAGAAGGAGAATGTGAGAGTTTTGTTTCATTTGGTCCGCGTATTTAAAGCATTTAACAGACATATCCTCAGAGAATGTCGCCATCGGTTGTCTCGCCCTCTAGTCGCTTCAGTACTATTGAAAGCCATGCTATGAAAGAACAGGGTCCTTTTTAATCTAAATGACGTGTTTTGGTCCGCTCTTATCTTGAAGAGTCTCCATACGCACGGCTTCCAATACGTCTGCCGATAGCACTGTGTGCCATGACGCGGCTAAACCACTATTAAAATTCCAAGCGCGTTCTCTGCCTTCATCAGTTTTTACTTTGCCTTTCAAAACCATACAATCAAATAATCTTAAAATGCAAACAAAACGCGAGGTTCATTTTCATATTCCTGTATGAGTAAAATGTAGGAAAGAATATCAGCATCTTCAATTTTGGGAATCAATCCAGCAATAAATAGTTAAATTGACCAATTGCTGTACATCTCATTTTGCACATTGAATGTTATTTTATACTAGTAATTATGACACATGCGGTAAACTTACTGCCAGTAAAATTCTCAATACAAATGTTTCAGAATGGCCTCTAAAAACAACTTTCTTGTCATTTTCTGGTTATACGAATCTTTTCCAAGTCATAAAAATTAAAGAATGAAACTTTTATGTCTGAAAAAATGTTCAATTTAAATACTGAAAACATAACTACCAAACCAAAACATTGAAAGCATTGCAACTCTTCTAAATTTAAAGTATAAGTAATTGAAAAAAATAATTTTTAATCCATCAATTCATCAAACAATTTCAACAGATTTTGTATAAAACTTAGGTTTCTCTTTTCTTGTCTGAAAAAAGCTCAGTTTATTTCTTTTAACTACCTTCAGGTTAAAAAATTGACATATTGTCATTTATTCGTAACATTATTATTAGCGTTCAGCAGTGGACTAGAATTCACGAATCAAACCGATATAAGTCTTGAAGACCATCCTTAAAGCCGTTCTACCAAAATTTTTAAAAATAGAGTAATATTTAAACGGATATTAAAAGCTTTTAAACGTTTTAAGGAATTTTGAAAGATTTCAATGTTTTCGCGTTAATCTAATGGATTATCCAATAATTAATTAAGAAAATGTACATTATTTTTAAAATGTCGTCATTTCAGTGATTTAAGCAAACTTTATGGGATTTTAAAGAATTTCCTTAACTTTCTAAGGATTTTGAAAGATTTCGTAGGATTTAAAAGGATGTATAGTTCAATAGATATAAAAAATCCTAAAGATTTTATAATATATTTATAAATTGAAAAGAATTTTACAAGAATTAAGGGATCTCTTAAGTTTTAAAAATAATTTCAAATTTTTCGGTGAACATGCGGTTTTGAAGAATGTCCTTTATTATTAAAAAACTGTTAAACCTCTCAATAAGATATATAAGCCAATTTACCAGGAAATCAATTATTTCGGGTGATTTTAAGGAATAACATCTGATTTTATGTAATTTCGTGGGATTTTAAAGGATTTTATAATATTTACATGGATATTAAAAATTTGTATGCACAAGAATTGAGGGATTTCAAAGAATTTAAAAGATTTGATCATATTTTCAAATATTTTCAATAGACTTCAGGAGTGTTTTAGAGTATTTTAAAAGATTCCCAGGAATTTGAAACAGCTTGAGTCAAGATATTTCAAAATATTTCAAAGGATTTTTAATATCTTAGGGTATTTCTAATGATGCCAAGGAAGTTATAAGAAATTAAAAAAAAATTTGAAGGAATTTACAAAAATTTTAATGATTTTAATGAATCCAAAGAATATTTATGCGGTTTTAAGGAATTTCTTAGAATATTGCAAGGTGTAACGCGGTGTTAAGTAATATTTGATTTTAACGGATTTAATCAGATTTTCTAGGATTTCAGTGATTCTAAGAGATTTTGAAAGCTCTGAAGGTTCAATAAATTTTTTGGATTTCAGGAAATATCAGATTTCATGAAATTTTATGGGTTTTCCAAGAGATTTTATTGGGTTTTAAGAAATTGTTAAAATTTGAAGGACTTTTAATAGTATTTCCATAATACAAAGGGATTCTAATTTTTTTTTAATTTTTGGACTATATTTTTTAAGTTGATATTAAAAGAGTCATAAATGGATAAAGACGACAGTATCTGGATGAAGCCTACTACCATATGCTTGTTACTATGTATATAGAAAAATTCACATTGAAACCTTCAAAACTGGTGAAGAGTAAATTTAATCATCCTAAAAAAGAATTAGTAATTATACATTTTAATTAGTATTGTCTGGTTAAAAAAAACTAACACGATAAACTAAACATTTAAAACTAAGTAAAGTTTCTGACAGAGAATTTAAAAAATACGAATCTTTCAAACAAATATTTGCGAATTTTAACATTTGATGCCAAACAACTTTAGTTTCGAGGCCTTGAAAAGTAAAATATGCTAGGATTGCGCATTCAAATTTGTAATTTTAAATTGAAATTATAGACATCTTTAGCATGATAATAATTATTAAGAGGTATCTAATCATGTAGTATCAACTGACATTTTAAGTGATTGGATAGATTTTATTATATAAAAAATTATATTGAAAAAATTGAAGAATTTAAAATATTGTAAACCTTCATTCTAAAAAAGTTTAAATTATATGATTTCTAATTGTAAGCTTTGAAAATAAAGAATTCAAGCCTAATTAAACCGCTGAAATGAAAACATTCGGAACTTCATTTTTTCCTTAAAAATCATTACTATTGGTCTAGTGTAATATTTATTAACATTAGGTGATTCATTTTCAATTATTTAAAACGAACGAATTTGTTTAAATAATTTCGTTTCAATGTTTTTAAAAATAAAAATGATTATTGTTGGTCAATAATTAATTTATCAGTAATATTTAAGTAATAATTTTTATTAAAATTTTTTTTTTCAAATAAAATTAATCAAACAATGTTGATAAATATTCCACTGAAGAAATATTAATAATTTTTAATAAAAAAATTATTTACAGAAATTACATTTGTTTAAACAATTGAAAATGAATGAACTAATGTTAATAAATATTGCACTAGACCAATAGTAATAATTTTTAAGAAAAAAAACTAAATTATGAAAAAAAATTGTTTTAAACAAATCCCATTTTTTAAATAATAAAACATTAATTAAACAATGTTAATAAACATTCTACTAGAATAATAGTAATAATTTGTACTACTAGACTAACATTAATAATTTAATCTAAAAAATACAAGAATACAGTATTCAAAAGGTCGATTTCATGAAAAATTGACAATTTTTGGTTTAAGGGTTGTTCTCAGGTACTCGTGGGGGTGTGTTAGGGGTGTCAAACCCATATGTCTGATAGATGAAATTCTTCTTTGGATAATTTTCTACAGGTCCACATACTTTCCCGTCATATTTTTCAAAACCCTGAAAAATTATTCTAAAAACACAAAAAAGTGTTGTTTCCCTATGCATTTTACATGGGAAACTTCTAATAAAAAAGAGCACCTGTTAAAATAAAAAATTAAAAAAATTTAAATTAGGGAATTTCTGTTTTCGGATTTGGAATAAATTGGGGGAGGGGGAGTGTCGTTGCCCTCTAGCATACAAAAAAATGTTGCCATGCATTTTTGGACCACCCTAATGCACAAACATAGGAGCTTCAATGTGGACAGAGTAAATAAATGAATTTATAGATTATTATATATAATATTTTTACAATTCTTAACATATGAATATTCGTACTAATGTGTCTTAATTTCCTAGTACAAAAGAAATGTGAAGGTATGTCAGAAAATCCTGGGGGGTTGGGGTCACCAGTTTCGCCACCCTGTAGATCCGTAACTGATTTGAGTAATCTTATTAATTTTTTCTTGAAAACTTGAGATTCTTGATCTTACCTCCATTTCGTTCGCCTGTTTTGAAACCACGTTTTGACTTGGGCATCCGTCATTTTGAGAGATTTGGCGAGGGCTGCCCTTTCTGCCGAGGCTAAATATTTTTGCTTGTGGAAGCGCTTCTCTAGCTCAGCGATCTGTAACCTGGTGAAACTTGTTCTTGGCTTCTTTCGTTTTGGAGGTGTCCTGTTCTGATAGGGGTGACCGATTCGCCTTGGAAATGCTCCAGCCACTGTAAACCGAGAAACGATTTTTTTAAATATCTCTTTTACACTTTTCTATAGATTTTAAAGAATCTTTTCCAAGTATATTAACTTAATTCCTAACTTAAATTAGATTACCTATCTCACAAAAATCACATAGATTTTCGATGGAGGTTTTCAATGGGAAAATGTACACCACCAAGGACAGAAAAAAATAGTACAAAATACCCTGCAGAAATTGATGGAACAGTAAAAATATCGCAGACCATGGAAAAATTGTTTAGTCTCATTTCATTTTTCCTAACGCATCTGGTTTTACTTGACCTTAATCTTTGAATGGGTATGAACATATTTGTTTATGCATTTGAAAGGAACTAAAAGAGTCACAATATTGGAAACAGGTTTAATTTGAAATAAGAGTACAAAATGAAAAAAGTCAGGTCAAACGAAAAACAGTAAAGTGGTTGAGTAAATACTCACCTACTTTTTGCAGTAAAATCAATTCAGCAGATAACTATCATTTCTAAAAATTGATCTTCTTTCACGTGGAATATTATTAGAGTCAAACTGTAGCTTACACGTGTTTTTGTTCTATTTCTAAAATTTGGCAAGGAACCTGCTTTTTTTTGTGAAAAATAACTTTCTATACTATATTATACGCAATATATCATTTTTTGTTTCATTTCTTTTTATTATATACGTCAAGTAAGTATATAGTTGAGTAGTGTTTTTTTTTAATTTTGCAAATCTCTTGAAATTTCCTAAATAATTAAAAAATTCCATGAATATTGTACATAATCACCCTGGATTTTTTTTAAACCCTTCAAGAACTGTGAAATTCCTTGAGATCGCATGAAACCTTTAAAAGTTAATCAAAAATCTTAATTATTGTTCAGAATGTCCTAAAATCTCGAAAAATCGGTTTAAATCATTGAAATTTCGTGAATTATTTCAAAATCTCAAAGAGATCCCTTGAAATACTTGTAATCTTAAAAACGAGTGGGAATCTTCTCAAATCTCTTGAAATCCCTTACAATATATTCAAATCCATTACAATTTTCAAAAGCCATCAATGTTCCTCGAAATATCTTCAAATTTTTTATAATATTCGGAAACCCTTTGAAATTCTGTCAAATCTTTTGAAATAATATGAGATACTCTAAAATCCGTAGGCATACTTTGGATTCTTCTGAAATCTCTTAAAATCCTTTGAAATTGAGTGAAATTGTCGAAACCCCATCAAATATCATAAAATCCTTCAAAATCTTTGCAAATCGATATTTTGAATCCTTTCAAATTTTCAAAATCCCGTTAAAATCCCATGATACCCTTCAAAATTTGTAATAATACTTCGGTATCGACTGAAATCTTGAAAAATTCTTTGAAATCCCGTGACTTATTTAGAAATATTTCGAAATCTCTTAAGTACCTTGAAATTCTTGGAAAGCGTTCTCCATTCCTGTAAAACAATCAGAAACCTTCGGTATTTCTTGAAATCCTTTGAAATACGATATAATTTCTGTAATTCTGATACACTCTTGAAATTCTCTTAAAATCTTGTAAAATCTGTAAAACTATCGGTGTTCTACGTAAATGAGCTTGAAGATGTTCATGTAAAAAAATTTTTGCGCTTAGCAGACTGAAAAATGTAAAAAAAGTAAGGATTTTCGGGTACATTTAAGAATAGTCAAGTTTAGAGCATTATTTCTTATACAAGGGGCGATGGAAAAAATTTGAAAAAAATCATGAGTATGAGGAAAAATGTTGTGAGCCAGTTGCAGTAAAGAAATTTAAAAAATAATAAGAATTGTTGCTTAAAAGCACAAAAATGTGCAACTATATTATCCTCAGTTCTAATACAGATAATAAAGCGATTCCAACTGCAAACTGTAATTAATAGGCTCTGCATTTATTTTGAATCACCCGGAAGGATGTGTTAGTCTTATTTCTTGTGAAAATCGCGATATTTTTAGACATTTTTTTGTCGGAAAACAGGTGACAGAAAGCAGGGGGGGCCCGTTTTTTTTATTGCCGACCACTGGTCCTTTTCTTCGGCCCGTGGCCAGGTGCCTTCCGAGCATTCAGAACCAGGGGTCGAAGAATGGCACCAGCGGTCGGCAGTAAAACAAAAAAAGCCCCCCCCCCCTCCTGCTATCTGTCACTTGTTTTCCAATAAAAAAAATGTATAAAAATATCGCGATTTTTATAAAAAATAAGACTAACACGTCCTTCCGGGTGATTGAAAATAAATACAGAGCCTATCCATTACAGTTTGCAGTTTGAATCGCTTTAACATCTGTATTAGAACTGAAAACAATATAGCTGCACATTTTTGTACTTTTAAGCAACAATTTTCATTATTTTTTTAATTTCTCAACTGCAACTGGTTCACAATAGTTTTCCTCATACTCATAAATTTTTTCAAATTTTTCCCATCGCCCCTTGTATAAGAAATAATGATCTAAACTTGACTGTTCTTAAATGTACCCAAAAATTCTTACTTTTTTTTACATTTTTCAGTCTGCTAAGCACAAAATTTTTTTTACATAAACGTCTACAAGCTCATCAACGTAGAACACTTTCAGCTTTCAAATGACTATTTCTTTGTTGCGCTGGCTTTTTTTTTTACTGAGTTGTTAAGCTTTAAAGGTTGATGCCTATAGTTTTCTCGCCGATAGTAGTACATTTTTTCATACTTTTGACATTTTTTAAAATTATTTGAAATCCTACCCCAAACGTTTTGCAGTCCTTTTAAATCTCTTAAATTCCTTGAGATTTCATGCAATCCATAAAACAGCAGGGGAGGCAGTCTAAAATTTCAAAAATCATCCTTACGTAATTAATGAACGTTCTCTAAGCAACGCCAAAAAATTTAAGGAATAAAAATAAGCAATGAAAAGAAACTATTTTTTTCAAACATCAGAAGACGATCTCAAGGTGCGATAATTATGATAATGAGTCAGGTTGACTCGTATCACTGAAATTATATCACGCACATACATTATATTCTCATGTTTGGAAGCAGATTTGTAATTTGGTTCGTGATTACGGCTGAAAATAGCCGAAATGCAATTTAACGGATTTGCATAGTCGTTTGTGGATGTGAATTTTGAGGTAAGATTTCAGCGGAAGAAAATTCGACAGGTAACTGAACGAATTGTGCGTTCAAATCCGGGAAGGCCATTAAAGTATTAAGGTTCGCTCGGCGAATATTGTTCATTACATCCATCTCTCTTACCCTATATCCCTTTTCAGTCAACCTCCCTTTACTCCTTAAAACCCTTACCACCTTTTTGAAACCAGGCTTGCACTTTAACTATAGATGCTTCTCTCTCTCATTCTCTCTGTTCCCCTCTTGTCTACCTTGAACCCTTTCAGACTGCGTAGCTTTCGCATCACTCTCTCTTATTAGGACGATAATCGTGTACCAGCTATTACATCCGTTAAATTATCATGCTCAAGATGCCATTTTGTCGGGCCCTCTCTCTTCCTCTCATGATTTACTCGTAATGACTTTTGCATTCAGGAGCTCGTAAGCACCCGATTAAACGAAAGTGTTTAAATGAAGGTACAACATAGTTCACGAAGAAATTGAATATTAAGCAATTTTTGTGATAAGATAATTACTCAAGAATTCGAAAGAAAAAAAGATACCATGAAGAAAATTAAATGTTGAGTCTTTTACAAAAAAAATATGTTTTGAAGTCCCTTCAATGTACTGAAGTCTATTGAAAATTCATTGGTATTTTTCGGAAACACCTAAAACCATTTAGTTCCATTTAATTTAGTGAAATCTATTGAAAATTTTATGAAATCTTTTTAAAAACCCTAAAAGCTTTAAGCTTCTTTTAAATCTGTTCAATCTAATCAAATCTATTGAAAGCTCCTTGGAATCTTTCAAAATACATTCAAATACTTAAAATGTTATATACAAATCAAGAAAAAAAATGAATTAATAAAAATGCTGCCACAATGAAAAGTGGTATGCAAAATGAGTGCGGGTAAGGTCGGGTTCACGGGCGAATCCTCAAATCTGCACACAACCCCACAAACCCGCACACAATCTGCCAACTAGCATTCAGCTTAAAAAGAACTGAATACACTTTGTAAATATAAGATTGCACGAAGTTAATCCCTTTTTTAGTTCTAATAGCAGTTAAAAAATTTCAAATAATCCACAAACTAATCTTAAGTTGTTTTTTTTTTAATAAAAAAATCATTTTATTACAATTTTATTACACAAATTTAAGACAAGTTGATAACGACTTGACCTCACAAACAATTTAATAATTCGGTGACATAAAATTGGATTATTTTTTTACGGACTCGGCCATCTTTTATTTTATTTACATACTTTGGCCCGCAAAATTATATTTTTTTAATTCTCTGACTTTCGCATTACTTTTCTCTTACTCCAATTTTTTAGAACAATAAGCACAAGTTTAGCAAAAAAAGTACTTTTGAAGAATATGTGTCGTAGGAATTTCAAAAATTCAGGCTTTCAACAGACTGCCGGCGTTCAGAATAATCTTTGATGAAATCTATACCGGGCGTCCAAGTTCAAGCTTTATTTAGGCATTCAGAAGAATATACCCAGCGATTCTTCCGAAAGACTGAAACGTTTTACGCAATTCCAGAAAACCAACTATAGAGTCTTAGAACAATGAGAATTATTATTATTATTATTTTTAATAATTATTATAAAATAATTTATTTATTTATAATTT
>NC_046658.1:57795737-57808877 GCF_010883055.1 Belonocnema kinseyi | reverse complement strand
TATAATTTTTAATTTAATAAAAATAAAATAATATTATAAAATAATTATTATTATTATGAGAAACCCACGGAGAAATTCCAATCGGGGTTTAGTAGAAAAAATAGAGAGGGCCTGACTAGTTCTGTAACGCTGTTTTAGCCAGGTTCTAGCTAGAACTTCTGAGCGGGCCCTAACGAGAGTGCCCTTTTATCGCCCGGTGATTGGTAGAGCCCCGTCTAGACCCTTTCCATTACCTGACAAATATTTAATTTAGTTGAATATTTAATTGATCAGGCGAGCTCTCAAACTTGAACAAACAAAAGCGGAACGGGCTATAATGAGTTAGCTCCCATCCACCATCAGCCTCAAAATCGGCGTTATAGAAGAGTTTCACTGTATTTTAATTTTAAATAATAATGGTCCTATTTAGAGAGTGTATATATATATTACATTTTTAAATATAATATTACAAATAAAAATTCTAACGCTACGGAATATCGAATACCTACATCTATATTTAAATCTATCGCCTATAGAAGTTGGAAGTCTTAACCATTACACTAAACCTACGAGTTGAAACTCGATGAAAAAGTAATACTCATAAGGTATAGTTCAACAAATTTTAAACTCTCTTTTCCTAATTAAATATTTTTTATTACGACGTTATGTAAATGTAAAATGTACGAACTGTTAACAGGAATATCAATGAAATAATTTTTAAATAAATAATTGTAATCGATTGAAATT
Source organism: Belonocnema kinseyi (assembly GCF_010883055.1). Taxonomy (NCBI): domain Eukaryota; kingdom Metazoa; phylum Arthropoda; class Insecta; order Hymenoptera; family Cynipidae; genus Belonocnema; species Belonocnema kinseyi. The sequence continues at coordinate 57,808,151 of NC_046658.1, read as the reverse complement.
TATCTTCCTGTAATATTTGGTTGCTTTCCCGTTGTGGACTACTTTACCACTTTTTACAATGACAGAAAATGTAATTTTTTCTGAACATTTACAGTTTTTCATAAATGTGGAATTTTTTCTTAAAAAGAACTGTATACAGATAGATTTGCCATAGCTATATACGAAGCATGACATTCTTCTCTAGAACCTGACAGGACACCCATTAGTTTTTTCTAGACTAAACTATAGATATTCTGATAGGGGCTCCAACTAGTTTTTTCTAGATTAGATATTTTAATAGGAGCCTTAACCTATTTTTTTTAGACTAGGTATTCTGATAGGGACCCCATCGAGACACAACTTCATATAGGGAAAGATGGTGAAATTTTTGCACGGGTATTTAACATTTTATTTTAATCGTCATTTGCACCTAATTAAGGAAAGGTAATTTTACAAAATAATAAGAATAATGATTTTACTCGTATATTCAAAAAGCCTTTTAATTTAAGATCATAATGATGTAATGAATAGATTCATCACTTAATATGCATAATTTTTAATCTCTACAAATTTTTTGTAGAATGTAGTATTTACTATTTTTATTGCACAAGTTACAATTTGAAATAGTAAAATCGAATAAATCATTAGCAAAAAGTGTGTTCAAGATTCAAATGATGCATGTTGAGTGGCTAACTTAGACATTTACTAAAAAATTAAAATTAATTGAAAAGTAAACAATTTTCCTTTAGTTTAATATAAATGATCATTTCTTAATTTTGATATGAAGAAAATTCTCAAACAGAAAGAGCTACATATAAACAAAAAATCTGCCCGCCTCGCGGGCACATTCTCATCGCGCGGCTCGCTGCGCTCGCAAGTTTGAGCGCGCCTAGGGCGCTCGACGGTTGAATCGCGCGCTTCGCGCTAGATAATATGTTACCTCGCGCTTCGCGCTCGGATATTTATTCTTTGCATTTGGAATGTTTGAAAAAAATTTTATCAAAAAGATCTCTTTTAGATGGCAGTATTTATATGCGTCTTCATATTCTGAATTGTCTACTTAATTAAGTATACTCAAACATTAAGTTTATCAAAGCTCTGTAGGCTTTGAGGTACACATTCTCATCGTTACACTCACGCTGCGCGCTCGATTTCCGAGATACATTTGTAAACAGGTTTTGTTGGATTTTTTCTCTCGTAACTTTCGTCGTTTTTTCACACATTTTTTTTTATTTTACTTTTTTCAACGTTCTTATTCACGAATAAAACAAAAAGTACGCGACCTATCAAGAAGTGATTCTTCACGAAATTGTAGATCTTTTTTGGGATAACCATTTTTGTTAATTCATCTTTTTTTGTATCCTACATAGTTTGTCCACAAAATGGAATTTTTTATTTTCCATTATTTTTTGTGTAATCAAAATTTGTATTTACGATTTTTAAAGAAAATCCAAAAATTGTTTATAATAATCTTGTAGGGATGTCAAATATAAATGTTTTTCTTCTCTTGACTTTTTTTCATATCGTGCGTTTTTCGGCTTCAAATTTTGATTTTCCGTTGATTAACAAAATATTGAAAACGCTATAACTCTGAGAATTTTGTTTTTATCGAAAAAAGTAATTAGGGTAAATTGTTTGTTCTTTTCAATACTATAAATATCCGTACATAGAATTTTCAAATTCAGAAAAAAGTGGTCTCAAAAATTTTCAAAATGCGCTCACTTTTTGAATTTTTATCAAAAATGGCTAGTTAAAGAACTCGTTCTTTCTTTTAGGACCTAGAAAAATTGTACCTAAGATGGATTAGATTCGTTCATTTTTTCGGGAGTTATCGTGTTTACGGACGGACGGACGGACGGACGGACGGACGGACAGACAGACAGACGCCATCATGAAAACCTGATTTTCGGATTCAGGGGGTCTCGAAACGTGGAGATCCGTTGAAAAAGTGTGATGTAAAATTTCCGACAATTCTAATACTTTCTCAATCATAAATGATGAGAATGTAAAAAGAGAGAACATTGTATTTTAATTTTGAAATTCTGCCATTTATAAATGGCTGAATTTACAGAATTTGATAGGTATACGAAATAATAGCTAAATCAAAGTATGTATTAGTAAACAATAATAATACATGAAGCATTAAAAACCTAGTAAATAATGGCAATTAAAACAAATACGAGTGAATATAATTATGGAACAATAATTATTACATATTAATATAGTTATAACAAGACAAATAATACATTTAAAATATTCACTTTCGAAATCTGTGAAAACATCAATTTAAATTAAAAGGTTTTTTAAATATATGACATAAAATCATTATTCTTACTATTTTGTAACAGTACAGTAGTAAAGTAGTAAAGTTAATGGAGTTTCTGTAACGGGTACTGAATATTTCAGTCGTTTTTGTTACTGAGGAAACAGTGAAAAACGACTAAAATTTCAAGAAATATTTGTTTATTCCCAGACCTGATATATTCCCTAATTCACAGAGGATCTTGCTTAATTGAAATCTTGAAAATTGAGTTAATGATTTTTAGTGAAAATTTGATTTTAAAAAGTTTCGAACGCTTCTTAACTCTCCTAGATGCGAAATGAAAAATTTGGTAAATTATAGAAGGTTTAGATTTGTTATTTATTTTTCGTGCCATAACGTGACGAATAGAATTAGATTATAATAGGTTTTTTAAAACAATTCCAACAAAACATTGAAGAGCAAATGCAAATTTTAAAATTTTTTATTGAAATAACGTTTAAAATAACTTTTTCATCGTAATTTATAAGCAGTTAAAATTTTTTACTTCGATCTTTAGAAAATGTGACATTAGTTACACTTTTTCTCAAATCGGTGGTATACTTAAAATTAATACAATTTTGAGTTAAGACAATGGAAAGTTCAGTCACTATTAACCGCAAAATTTATTACTAATACCAAAAATTCAGTTACAAAAACTGTTACTAAATTAATATTTAGATAGATTCCATAAAGTTTTATTAAAACATATATAGTTTAGTGATTTTAAATCTTTTTGAATTTCTGCGACTTTAGTTTGTGATGTTTACATTTGCATAAAGTCCAGAAGAAATTGTTTAAATATAAGAGAAATGTCAAGAAAAATGATCTTATGAACTTCAAGAAAAAAATATTATTCTTTCAGATCGTAAGCATACACAAGGATAAATTTATTTTTAAGAGTGACATTGTTAACTAAAACATTCTATGAATACCGTAAGTTGTATTTTTTCATTGCGGCACATGAACTATACTGGTCAGGGTGAGACAATGTTAGAAAAATGATAAAAAAAGTGGACGTTTTCAAGATATAAAAATTAAAAATGAAGCTTCCTTACAGTAAATCTCCGCGAATGACAAAAAATTGACCTAGAGTTTTCCTAACGTTTTTTTCCTAAAGTATTCCACATTGCTTCTAGAATTTTTGGATGGTAAATATTCCTTTATTTAATACCATTGTTAAATACATGAAATGAAATGAAAGAATATTTACCATAAAAACTCTCTTTCTCTCCCTCTCTCTCCCTCTCTATCTCCCCCCCCCCCTCTCTCTCTTAACAAAATAATTCGGGTTTAAGCAAAATTTATATGATTTAAGTAAAAAATATCTAAATTGATAACTTTCTTCTAAAGATAGGTAACGAGGCTTTAAATTTACATATAAGTTTCTTATACCCAGACAAATTTTTCTCAAAATGTAGTTCTAACTGTGAATAATTAAGATTTTGTAGAATATCTTAACTGAATTACAACAATTTTTAGTAATTTCGGCCCCAAAAAATCATCCTGAAAACCTCTAAAATTATTTAAAATTAGCATTAATTGGTTGAGAATCCTAATATATTGTGAAGCTTCAAAAAACATAATGAAGCATTGATGAGATGCAATTTTGAAAATATTTGCACGAATGGTATGCAGAAGCAGTGTAAAAACTACACATCTCTTTTATACGGTTTCATGATTTTTAATAGGATAACTTCATGCATTTACATTTTTAATGTGAAATAAAGTCATTCTGATTTCCGACCAATGTTCTCATTTTAGTACCACTCAAAACTATTAATTTTTTATAGTGAGATACGTATTCACGTAAGTCAAATTTCTTATTGGCAAGTTTCAGAAAAGTCACATAGTTTCGTGTTTTCGTGTTGCACTGCTTGCATGTCTGATGACAGTAGTTTGAGGAAAACTTGTGCAGCTTGGACAAAGTGAATCTGAGTTGGATTGGTTGGAGGGATCGTTATCTTGTTGCGTCGGTAAACGTCTTCGTAAAGTGGCAGAGGCCGTCGTTCTTGCGGTTTAACATTTACCTTGGCACAACCTCAAAACCTAAACACTAGGTGTTTCAATATCAGAATTATCTAGCACCGAGTGATTTATTCTAATGAATAATCCTCCTTCCAAATAAAGCACTTACGTAAGTCTCGATTTCATCACTCCAAGTAATTTCACTAGGATGAAGCAAATATTTCTTTCAATTTGAAGAAGATACCTAAGAGTTACTTTTTAATATTTCAATCTTCTTTATTGGACAATCATTCAATCCTTCTTGCATTATTATTTTAAAATTATATTTTATGTTCTTTCAGTGTACTCTTGTATATTGGAGAATATAAACGGGTAGTTTGTGTCTTTGGGTAATTTGCCTTCGGCTTGTTAAACCTGTCACTTTAAACAAAGTTTCGTTTCGGTCTTCGTACTATGATTTACATAAATTTGTAAGTTTGAGAAGTTTACGAAGGTACTTAAAATAACCGTTCAAGCAGAGGAATCCTAAGAGCTTTCTTTACTTAAATTTAAATGAGCTAAACGATGTTGGCTTCCGTTTAAAACACCACTTAGGTTGTTAAGAAAATGAGAACAGTTTTACAAATTTCCTTTAAAAGTTCTATTGCAGAAAAAATGGAATGTTTAACCGCACGAAGAAATTTTTTCGAGAAGATGAATGTCAAAAACCCTGATATTTTTTACCGTGATGAATTCTTCTGGCAGCATTTAAATTAAACTTCTAATTGGACAATCTACAACCTGAAATAAATACCACATTCTAAAATTGTTGAGCTTCCTAAAATTCGATCCACCAGTATTTTCAAAGAAACCTTACATTTTCTAGATAATTTAAACTAAATGACTAACAGTTACGCGAAAACGATATTTTTCACACAGTCATCATGTAAACTGATCCACACTTGCTTTAATTATACTCGTATCTACCCCTTTTGTGTCGACACTGCAAGTCCAACAAACTTTTGCTTCAGGGCATATCTAGAATGAAACCAAAGATTGAAGTAGAACTGTTAATAAAACAGAAGACCTGGAAAAAGACTTGCCAGGGAAAAGAGGGAGATTATAGATTGTTTGGGAAGGAGCGTAGACTTTTCAGTGTATACTCTAGTTGTCGAATGTCGCCCTCAAGAACAATAGCGATGCGAATTTGCATGCGATTAAGTAACCATGTGGGGTTGCCCGTAAAAGCAAGATGGCGTTCATGGCCGCAAAATGGCTGCCATAAATAAACGAACCGAGCCACGAGAGCCCTAGGCTTTAATGTCCAGACGCTAAAGTTTTGTCCCAAGTTTTGTTCTCCCTCTTTATTACTCTCAACCTCCTATCTTTAGGATCAAAAACTTGTTTCGACACAAACTTGGCGTCTGAATCTGGAAGTTAGGAGAGTCATGGAGAAGGTGTTTAGAAGATGATTGAAAAGATGTATTGGAACTCGGAAGATGTGGTACCAGTTTGGTAGCATTTAGCACCACAATATTTTCTCAAGCCATTTTAATAATTTGACGACATCCCTATTTTTACCTTTTTTTAAAACAGTTGAGAATTTAAAATATTGCGCTCATGATCCAGTGAAGATGGTACATACGAAACCTCCCCTGAATAACAGGGAAGCGAGGTTGACAGTTGACTTTTTTGGTGTTACCTGGTCGAAAAATGCAGTTATGATTATCAGCTTTCATCATCTAGTGACCCACTGAGCTTGAAACATAACCTTTGTTAGCTCTAGGCTCTGTTCTGAGTCAAGTTACAATCATTTGATGATGCAATACTACAGCCGAGCTGTGACAGCATTAGAGAAAGTCATTATTTCGCTCTGAGCGTTTTGTTCAGTAATGGAGTTTGTGGCCTTCAAAGTAAATTGTTTTCTGCAAGGATTCCCCAACCAGCCAAAGAAGAGAGAACCTGGTTTGAACACTTTCAGCCCCCTCGGAAAAATGCCTGAGACGTGATACCATGAGAGAAAACCTTTTTAGATACGATTGGCATGATATGGATGGAAGCAAGATTTTTCATAGACACAAATGAAAATATATAAGGCTGATGTAAAGTAAAGATTAGGTATTGAAAATCAATCATATTTTTCCACTAATCTTCTTATTATTTGAGTATCCCTTTTCCTTGGGAATGATGCGTGAGAATCTTTGGAAGATAATTCCCGTAAAGCATGCTACTGTTAGTATACGATATATTGTTTATGAACTTAAGCGTATTAAAATGAAATAAAAAAGTTTTCCTACACGGTTTTTACCTTTGAACAATGGTGACTGTGCCTTTAGCACTTTAGCCTGTCAACTGTATAATGCTTCGATTTTATCTGGATGACAATTGCGTGTCAGTCAAGAACCGTATAGTTGACTGCAGGTTAATAGAGCAGAACACGGGACAATTTTTAACTAAATCATTGTAAAAATTGCCCTACTATTGAAGAGAACAAAATCGATCACGAACCTATTATTATTCTATTTTAAAAAGAATTCTTCCTTACACCATTTAAAACCTCAATAAAAAATTATACGTTTTAATTATCCAGCAATTATATAGGTACATCTGTATGTAATATGTATGCATCACATACAAATTGTACATGCTCATAATCTATCATTTATGAACTAGTTAGCATACAAAATTATCCTACAGTAAAATCCGCACATGTGGGTATATAGGTAATAAGCATACTTATTGAAAATCCGCCCACAAGTTTAGAATAGCAAGAATAACAGAAGGGCGAACAACTAAATGAATTCAAACGGATTCGTAGAAAACATAGTCTGCTCTATCAAATTACCCTGGGCACCGCGCCCCTTCTGAGTCCGCCATCTTCTATAAGTTGCTGAGCAGCGGCCGCCGTGCAGGTTCGCGCTTCACGACCTTCACTCCCTTCCACCATCGACCCCCACCCCCATAATACCCTCACCCCATAGCCTTTCTCAGACTTAACGGCTTCCCTTTCTCATTCCACTTTGCCCTCCCTCTCTCCAGCCCTTCTTTCTGTTTTCTTCCACATTATAATTATTACTGACGCGCCCCTGCTCGTGCCACCATTCCTACTACATATGGATATGCCCTTTTACTGCAAACACGTGTATTTTCGTGTGAAGGTGAAATCCCCTTACTGACACTTCAAGCAATTTTAGTGTTAACGAGTCGAAGTTGTTTAAGGTGAAAAAGTAGGTTTCACTGATCACCTAAATGACTGCAGCGGCATCTGTATAAAATTCGGAAATACAGTTTAGTGCACCCTGGCAAATATAATTAAAAACTCTTACACGCAAATCGGTAGTATTCCGTTGGTAAAATTGTTGACCTGTTAGAGAGAAAAATTTAGCAACGAGAGAGACAGAAAATCTCCAACCATTTTTATTGCACTCTCGCGTTTGGTTTTAGTTAATGTTATTCGGCTTACCTGCTCAGCTGCAGGGAAATATATGGGCAACTGACAAAGATTTCATCTATATATACAATCCGCGTGAGAAATAATAAATTGGCATCCCATAAAACAAAAAATTCGTATACTTGTAATATAAATAATTTAATAATTTTCGTATTCATAAAAGCTACTTTTATAACTTCAGGCATAGGTGAAAAACTGAATATGAAGAAAAATACTTTAAAAAATACCCAGTGTCTACTCTAGCGTTTGTGGAAAAAAATGCATGACTTCCAAATTTTTCAGGACAAAAATTCATTTGTTTAGGTGCCTTTCTAAAAATGTGTCAAATGCGAAATTGATCATACACCCTTAAAATTCGATTTTATGGTCATAAACCGTTTTTTGGTAATTGCTTATTTTGCCACTGTGAAAAATCACAAAGCAGAAATTTAAAATATTTCAAAGTTTTATATTCCTTTAACTTTAGCGTATATAATGACATTAGTACAATCCAATAATTTGTTGCTGTTAATATAATTAAAGTGAGTTGAATTCCGTGTGTAATAATCTCTTTGTTTCATCTTTTTTCATCTAAATTACTCAGTGCTTGTACGCTCAGCACTAAATTGTGATACTTTAGACGTTATACGATTCCTACTATACCGACATTTATTTTGCAACAAATTGCGTCCACACGAATTGAGATATCGAGTTTCCCATTTGAAAAATTATAAGTACATACTTCTAAATTTTGAGAATTGCGCCATTTGTTTTTTGTAATTCTAAAATATTAGCATTATACAACGTTCCTTAGTGCCTTTTATTTATTTACCCAAAGTGGAAACTCGGTATCTCAATTCAGGTAAATTGTAGCGAAAAAAATGTAGGTATGGAAGAAATCGTATAACGTAAGTATCACATAGCCTTAAGGTAATGTAATGAGTGGGTCATGTGACCAGATTCCTACCTTAATGAAACTTTTTTTATTTCTTAACTTATTGTTACACGAAGCACCTTGGCCTGGTCATAAATTTAACAATATTTACAAAAAAAAACTTGTTCAATAATGATGAAAATTTATGTGCAGGCCAAACTTTCTTAGTGCGTCTTATTTATCATCCCAAATTTTCAACCCGATCTGGCCCTTAGTATGAAACTAATATATGAAATAAAAAAAGTGTCCGTAAGGTAGGAATATGATCACGTGACCCACTCGTCACATTGATTTCTCTGTTTAGATGTGAAGGGTTTCGGATTTATTTTTTTCGCTCAAGTATAGAGTATTGGGACAGGATGGTAGAGTAGTCATTCACTAGGTGAAATTCAATACCATTGCTAAAGTGATTATGAATTAGTTGGCAAACGTATTATAATTATTTCAATCGTGCATCACGGTTAGTATTTCGAACATGTAGCTGCGATTGGTGGGAAATGGGCTATCTTAAGGGCATGTGATACTTCGTCGTGTGGTCAATCAGGTACAGTTCCCCCAGCTTTTTTTCCACAGAAACGAAAATGTTTAAGAACTGAATTCCGTGATGCCATAAAATGTCATAACGGACGTCTCTGGAATCTTTTTTGAGGGATAATAACCAAAACAAATTTATCTTGCTAAATAAAACTTGTTTGCATGTGCAATATTTTAAGGTTAGGGTCATTTTTCGCCACTTGGAAATTATTTATGGAATAAACTTTTTAGATTACCTACAAACAAGGTTAGTTCCAGGGCATTAGTTACTATGTTTATTTTTAAGTCCAAAGTTTTCCGTCAAAAATATTGTGTAGTTTGGAAGTAACGGTCGGGAGAATTGTAACACACATAACCTCGAAACATACACACGTATTTAGCAATATCAAAATTTTTTGGAATTACGGAGGCATATAAAACTGATAAAATCAATACTAATTCCTAAGCGCCATGCAAATTAATAATATTTAGCAAAATAATTTTTTTTTAATTAATCCATAAAAAAGTGTGCAGGGACTTCCATTAGCATGTTCGCTATGATTTCCCAAATGTTTAAGACAAAATATTTATTATTCTAGAAAAAACGCTGGGCAAACCTAAAACTGGTAAAATAACATTTTTTTTAAGTATCACATGCCCTTAATCTAAAGGATTGAGAAGGTTGAAAGAAATGAAAGGGTTGAAAGGTAGAAAAGATTTAGCTGAAATTGCTCCTAATCATTCTTAAGAACTTTCTACATTTGTTTTCTAAAAGTTCCTGGATCTAAGACTCTTAACTTTTATGTTAAAAACTTCACTTCCACTTCTTTAAAATTCATATCGGATTTCTTTTTTTGTGACTACATCCTAATTGCCACAGCAATGGTCGTCACATGGTCTACAAGATGTACGTCACATGATCTACAAGAATTGCATTTTTCTATAACAAATTACCTACTTTTTACACTGGTGAGAAATGTGGTTTAAATACTTAATTTTTGGAGAATATTGAAAAATAACTAATATTTTAAATATTACAAGGGTATCGAATTGTTAATGATACACGAAAGTTATCCCAGGCTCAAAAATGATAATTGTTAATTGCAAATAATTTAAAATTAGAACTAGAGACGAACTTCAGAAAAAAATATATAAGAATTAAATTGTTGATTTAGCAATATTTATTGAGGATTTTATTTATTTTTTGCTTCATCTTTAGGTGAAAGTTGCAATTTTTATTTAATCCTTATCTTGCAGGGCTCATTTTATCCTTAAGAAATTTTCTACAAATCTCTTGGTACGTTTTAATTAAAAAAGCATCAGAAAAATAATATAATTATAAAATTAAAAATTTTATAATTCTTATAAAACATTCTTTAAATAAAAATGTACCAAGAGATTTGTAGAAAATCTTGCAAAAAGTAAAATGACCGCTCCAATATTAGGCTTAAATAAGAATTGCAACTTTCACCTAAACAGAAAGAAAAACATAAAACTCTAAATAAATAATGTTAAATAAATCATTTGAACTTGAAATATTTGTTTCTAAAGTTTGTTCTCAGTTCACTTCTAAAATTAGTTACAATTAATAGCGGCAATATTCTTCTAGATTTTTTCAAGCTATTTTAATAATGTTAACTTTTGAACTTGAAATAACTTTTATCAATCAGAGAAGAAAAGGGAAGGCTGAATATAATGGCCTTCTTGGCTAACTTCCGAATCGCAAATCGAAATTCGAAATCTAAAAAGTCGAAACCGTTGACAGATTTCTTCTCGCGGTGCTTTTTATGGATAAGCATTCATTTGTACAAAATTTTGTTGTTCCGAAATAGCATTTTCCTCTGAAATTGCGTTGCGATAAATTCAGCGAAATTTATCTGAGTTTCGGAAAAATTGGTCTAAAAATACATCACTATCTGAACTTTGGAATTTAGTCTTGAAATTAGTTAAAGAAAATACAGTGAACCCCGGAGTTAGTGCCACGCCATTATCCCCACGCAGCTCCTCCCCCTCATCTCCTCGAGGCGGCGACAATTCTGAATTCACTGAATTCATTGCCATCCTTTTTAAGGTGTAAGCGTTTTAAGTAATCTTTTTTTACTGTGGACATGAACTCATTTTTGTAAGGACTCTCTGTATAATTAAATTTTTTTTATATTTAGTTATGTAGCATGACTGAACGTGGTTTTGAAATAATATCAATTGAAACGATATTTGAAATCCGATATCTTTTTGTATGGGAAAGCAATGGTCTAGTTTTTGAAATTGTACTATTATTAATGATTGTATTTTATTATTATCTATACCTATTACCTATGTTAAAACTTTTACTGATATGCACTAGGGTATTTCCTATGGGATTGAACTTTTCGCAGAACTGAGATGGCAATTTTGAAAAAAATGCTCAAAGTCACTCATTTGTTAAAAAGTTTTCCCCGTGCCGACTTACGACCGCAAGTTAAACGCGATCGGAAAAGAAAAAATATGAGACATGAGAACAGCTATCATTTCTCAAACTCCATAACTCGATATAAAGTATAAACCACCCTTCAAGTCGGGACGATACTCTCTCTCCCAACCCCGTATCAGAGGTGGAGTGGTGGAAGCTTACATTATCGATATTACGAGGCGTCGATAAAAAATCGCATAAAATTAAACAAACCCTGCATGCTTCGGATAAAAACTATCGACGTAACCTCGTCCATTACATTTAGAATCTTTAATCTCTAAACATCAGCAAAAAATATCGTTTAATATATATTAAAAAAAAACGGTAAATTGTAAAATTGTAGATATACAATAAGATAAGGGAACTCTCTATAAATATTTATCTCTCTATAAATTAAGATAAGTGAACTCGAAAATCCTGAAGTAATTAAATAACATCAATAGTGACATTCTTATGAGTAATAAAAGTTCCTCCAGAGTGAAGGGTATGCATACTTGTGGTTCCCGTCTAGCGCAGTTATTTTACGCACGAGAAAATAAGCAAACATATGCAATTTAGCACCACTCGGAATTAAATTAAGCAACTTTCTTGCATACCTGCATGATTTCTGTACAGTTACGAGTTTGTGCGTAAAACGCAGATAAATGATGTGAAAACCACAGTAATGTAGCCATACCAACTAATTTCGCACCTTTCTTATTTTCTTACTACTAACTTAGAATACAGCCCTTGACGAATTTCTAATTGGCTAATTACTTTTTTCTGATTACAAACATGGGTTTTCAATAAATTGAAACGTAATTGCCAATCTTTGCGATAAAGAGTCATTAACATTCATTTAGTCAGTTAATTCTGTGAATAGA
>NC_046658.1:57776288-57795637 GCF_010883055.1 Belonocnema kinseyi | reverse complement strand
TTATCAGTGATAGAACCATTATAAAGTTATTTACTTCCTTCCTTATTGTTTATTATTCGTGGTTGAAAAGAATACTTAAGATTATTGACTCGAATTGTGTAAAAACATTTCAAATGGATTTAAGGAATATCGTTGTGACTTTATATTAGAGATATAAATATTAAATTTGCAACAAACAAGACGAATTTTCAAATTGAATAGTTACATTTGAAACCAAAGAGATGAACTTTCAACTAAAATGATGAATCTTCAATCCAAAAAAATGAATTGCGCAAAAAGACAAATTTTCAACAAAATAGTTCAATTCTGAATCAAAACAGATGATTAACTTGAATATTTTGAAATATATTGAAGAAAATTCAAAATCATTTAAATGTCCTTAAATCTTTCCAGATTTTTTCGAATTTTTTAGAAATATCATGTAATTAAAAAATTGTTCTTTATAAATTATTAAAGAAATTTAAAATCACTAAAAATTTTCGTAGAAAACTTAACAACAGTTTTTTATTTGTTAGAAACCCTTCAAAGTTGTTAAAAATCTTCGAAATTATGTTTCGAAATCTTCAGAAATGTATATTTTGTTTTGATTTTTTAAAAATATTTTTACATTTCAGAATATTTTTGATATATTTTCAAATGTTTTAAATACCTTTTAAAATAATTAAAATATTTTATAATATTTTTTTAAAACTAAATTAATGCGTCAAAATATACCAGATTCTTTTTCGAAATTTGTAGAAATGTTTTGAAATGTTTTGAAATATTTCTTAATTTTCTTAAAAAATAAATTGATAAGTAAGAAATTGTTGAATGTAAAACGTCTAGGAATGTTGTAATATTATAAAATATTTATAATTTAATTAATTAATTTTCATTTTTTTATTTATTTCATTAATTTTTATTAATTTTTTTATAATTTTGAACTAAAAGCCTTAGGCAAGAAAATTTTCAAATTTAATCTTGAGGGATAAAACAATTTAAAATAAAAAATTGTTTCAATTTTTCAATTTTCAAATAAAAAGAAAAGAATATTTTTCGGTTTTATTTTCGTCTCAAAGAAAAGCTTATGTTTCTTAATTTAACAAAAAGTAAAAGAAAGAGGATTGCTAAAATTGTGATAAATATTTATATAAATTAAATATTATATGCAATGTATATTTTAAGGGACAATATTCAACATTCACTGTGAACTGTTCTAAAATTTGCTGAACTATTGAAATTAAGCTGGTTTTTTCTAATTTTTGAAAATTTTTTAAATTCCAGAACTTGTGAAATTTGAGTTCAATAAAAAAATGTCATTAGGATCAGTTTTATATCTTGAACTCCTTTTTTAATTTTGGTCTAATCGAACAATAATTGTTCAAATATGTCTCACATGATGACAGCCGTTATTCAAATTTAAACTAAAGAATCTTTAATGTGGCCAGGCAGAGCATCGTACTTTATTATATAGTTATTTAAAAAAAAATGTAATTTGTATACATTCAACGAAAAAATATTTTACCTATGCACGAATAGCCAACCTCATAAAAAATATTTGACAACTCATTCCGAAATAAATAGTTGCGAGTTTGAAATTATTAAATTATTATCATTTATGATTAAGAAAGTATTAGAATCATCTGAAATTTCACACCTCACCTTTTTAAACAAATTTCTACTTTTTAAGACCCCTGAAGCCGAAAAACAAGTCTTGGCCATGGTGTTTGCCTGCACGTCTGTAAACAGGATAAATTTCGAGAAAATGGACGGATCAAATCGAACACTAGCACACTTTTTCGGTTTAAAGAAAGAAGGGGTTCGTGAACTAGCATTCCTCGACCAACGGTTATGGTTTTATCAATTGACAATTCTTTCCAAAAATCGAATATTCCAATTGAACGCCCAACGACTATGAATCCTGTATTTTTTTACTCTCTTGTTAGTAAAAAATGTAATGTATCGTGGGAGTAATTATGTATAGTGAAGTTTGTAATCTTCTGTTTATTCATTAGATAGCTTTAGGGATAAATAATACGACCAAAGTGATATAATTTACGATTCTACTATCGCCTAAAGTTAAATATGAGGGACTTTCTTCTATTATTCAAAGTAACACTCCCCTGGTGTAGGATCGTATATTTTAAATATATCGTAACCGCGCCGCGCATATGGTGCCCACAGCGGCTTTAACCGCCCAACCATTAAGATGTGAACCATTAAGATATTCCAAGAAATCATTTATTTATCAGATAGATATCCCATTTACAAAATTATGAATGTCCCTAAAAAAGCTATAAAGTTTGAAGAAGATTATCTTAAAATTAAGTTAAAACATTGCATGGGTATAAAACAAATATATATTTTTGGGTTTCAGCAAAGTTTTGACAGAACTTGAACTCCCTTACTAATTTTATTGACATTCGAACGCCATTTTGGTTAGTCGATCATGATTTAGGCAAATTTACAGTGACGTTCGAAAGATCGGACGCAAATCCCGCGATTTCTCCAGGGAGCCGAAAAAATCGCAAATAATGCGACTAAACTCCGAAAGCTTTGCCAGAAAAATTGTAGTCCCTGAGGCCCTCGCGGTTTGAATCTATGTTATGTATTTTTCAACGGACGATAGTTTTTCCGGCTTACTTTTTCTAACCCAAGGGACCCCTGCCTGTGTCACCTATCACTTATCGTGTTCTAGGATGACATTCATTTTCAGGTAAAACAATCTTTTCTGAAAAATCATAACTTGTGAAACTAGATTGAAAAAATTAATGTAAAAGGATACTGCACAATTTTAAAGTTTAAACTTGCAAATTGAAATAATATTAAAGTAATAGTATGAAAGAAATGCTAAATCATTATAAAATTCAATACAGCAAAGAGAATTAGTTTTCTTAATTAAGACGTTTAAATTTGTTCAATAAGTACGAAATTAAGGCATATTGAATTTAAAATTGAAGCATTAATTATGGGTGAATCTTTGAACTTTATATACAATAATTGGGTACTTCTTTACTATTAGGAAAATCAGTGTCCCGGGCAAATAAACATATAATATAAAACGTTTTCTTGTAAATTGATACTAAAAATAGAAGTTTATTAATGGTTCCTAATAAACCACTGGGTAAACCGTCAAAATTAAGAATACATATTGTGTAATCTCCTTTTAAGTACATTAAAAATCAGTCCCTTGGCGTGTTATAAGCTAAGAATCACAATCAAAGCTAAAGATTTCACAATAAATTAAAAGAAAAATGTCATTTATATTACAATTTTTACATGGCGTGATAATGGAAGATAAATTTCTGTGGTAAATATTTTTAAAATTTAATATTAAATATTTAAAAACTTGAGCTTAATTTTGTCCCTCAGTTTTTGCAGTCAGTCCCCTGGTTCAACTTGGAAATTATTTTAATCCTTCTATGTGCAAAAAAGTCATCTTTTTGCGTTAAACGGAACGTTTCCAACTTGAAGTTTGTCCTGGTGTACAACAGATAGCGATCATATGCTATTCTGTTAGGTTATTTCTCGACGTTAACGCTGAAACAAGTGCTTCAGCCGGCTGTTGAGACAGTCCCCTGGCGAGTAAATTTATACTTTGTTGTTGAAATTAAATTAACAGCTTTTGGTATTTTATATACACAAAGTTGACAGATGATTATTCCTGCAAGTCAATTAATAATACTTTATTAGTATTTGTGATAGTCTCGACGTTTGTGGAATTTCTCAGTCCTCTGGCGTCACTCCCCTGTCACAGAATGAGGCAGGGGACTGATAGAACTACCAGGGGACTGACAAAATAATAATTTCCAAGGGACCTGATGGTCAACAATGCATCCTACAAATAAAAAATAATGAACAAGGAAGTCAATCATACAAAGAAAGAGAGAATAGCCATCAATAACTATCAGAAACTGCTGATTGACATGTGCTGTGATCGCTACAGTGAACACTGCTTATCCAGACAGTATCAAAAGTGTATCAATAAAATTCCTGTTAACAAAAAATTTGACAACAAACCCTTGCATTTCCAAAATTGGATGGCTCAAAAACAAGAGTTCATAGACCCCAAAGCTAAAATACCACTTCAGTTAACAAAATATCTGAAAAAGACGTTGATCATCCAGCCACGTCAACTCATAGGAAAACTGAATGAGGATTTAGATACATTTTTGTTCCGCGAAAGAAACATTGTCCACCAGTTTAATGTAATAAATACTCTAAAGAAAAACATTCCTAATGATGATGCTTTAATACACATGGATTTTTCTCAAAATTATGCCGGCAAAAACATTTCAAGAAATTCAACCCGTTCATTTTGGAGGTTATCTCGTATAAATTAGTCTTCACACTGTTATAGTCTACTTATAAAATATGACTAAGTCGTGTAGCACAGCATTCTTAAACACATCTCATTCCATAACTGCTATTTTGGCACATTTGCTACCCATTTTAAAAGCTTTGCCCCCGATATCACTTGCCTTCACTTTTCAAGCACTGGACCCGTAGCCCAATGCCGCAACAAACCCATGTTTCATATCTTGGCTACAAAGCTACCAAAACAACTTCCAAATATAAAAAAATGTTGCTACATTAGTTTACGTCGATAAATAATCTATGGAAAAATTCTTAGAGCGATTCAGGAAAATTGTCCTGGAATTATTATAAACACTATTGACTATGAAGCTATTAAGACAATGAGAAGTATTTAACACAAAGACTTTCAATGGCACCCTTAAAGTTCATCAAATGAGTGGAAAAGTTCGTGTAACAATACTAACAATGAGCAGTTTGAGCTGTTTCTGCGATTCTGATACGTGCGAACATTTCAAAATAGGAGGCTTGCCATATCAAGAGAACACCAAACACACAGTCGAAGATGTTTTCCCAGATTTTTAATGTGAAAATGAAAAAGAATCTACGAATAGTTAAGTAACTTCTAAACAAATGATTAGGTTGGATCACAAGGATGTCTCCGACGTAGCTAAGGAAGAAATTGTAGAGTAGTTACCTAGCCCCAACTTGTTAATGAAAGGGGATAGAGTATTTTATAAATAATGGTTCCCATAAATATGTTTGAGAAATAATTTAAGGTAAGGTTTAAAATCAATTAATGTTCCTTTAAAAAAAATGTGATTGATATTATGTAGACTAATAATTATTCTAAATAGTTTGTATTATTATGTGTCTAAAATGTACGTGATTCGAGCTGTTGGATCCTCAAAGTAGGAATGCTAATTTTCAAATGTTTCATGTGCTTGGAGTTCGGAACTTTCAAATGAACGATTTTCTTTACTGATGACTTTGTAAACTATAAACATGGCTAAAATGTTTGTTAATTTATATCAGAAATAATATTTTTAGTAAAACAAAATCATAATGCATTTTTTATTGCAGTTGGAACAACATTTATGGATAAAATAGAATTGGGAAAAAATATTTCGTTCATTTGAACCTTCAGAACTTCAGGTACATAAATGTTTCTTATTACAAGACATTTTTCTAACATAAAAAACAATGAAAATAGTCACTCAGGAGTAACATGTAGTTTTTACTTCACAAAGACAGTCCCCTGGTACATGTGTCAGTCCCCTGTCGCGACTTTTCACAAAATCAGTTATAAATCCTGAACTACTGCAAAATTTATGCGGGCGTTTGCAGTTTACATTGAAACAAACCATTATCTTTACATTAGACCAGCTTTGTTTTTTATTTGAAAAAAAATGCTCGGACAGTTTTGTACAGGCCAGTTTCCCAATAGCGGGGAAGTACCCAATTATAAAATATGAAGGTCTTTTAAATATGAAATTGCAGCGTTCGAAGGTAAACAATTTCAAATTTAAACATGCCAAATAAAAGAGTTTCGAAGTGAAGGCGCAATACTTCGTTCAATGTTTCTTCGTTCTTGAAAAAAAAAGATGATCTCTTTGGCAGTCCCATCAGGAGCTTCGTCGTTTTTCGTTTTATGGCATTAACATCCCCAAAATGTTCACCCAGTAAAATATGTTGCACTCTTTGGAACAGGTGAAAGTCAGAAGGTGCCCAGGCCAATAAAAAGGGTGCTCCATGGTAGTGATCTTGTTTATGGCCAAGAACTCTCGCGTAAACACGGTATGCGCGGGTGCATTGCCCTGATGCAGGATCCACGTGTTCTCCGTCCACAATTCGGTTTGTACACATCGCACACGTTCACGCAGATATTTCAGACTTCAAAATATAATTTTTTATTAACAGTTTTATCTGCTGGAACATATTGAGGATAAAAAACTGCATAACTAATATCGAAAAAAATGATGAACATGGTATAAAATTCACGACAGACTCCTCATACGCAGCTTGTAACGATTCTAAAATTTCTCAACCGAATCTGCCGAGTTTTAAGAGAAATTTGATGCTGTTCTTTCATTAGGGTAAAACGATCCACTCCATTCCGCCGACACGATAAAAAGTACGTTTACAAAAATAGGCACCAAAAGCAGAGATCTCACTAGACCCTGACCAAATTTTTACTGAAGACAAGGCTTTGCACCACTGTAGAAACTTAGCGCTAGCACGGAGAAATCAGTCCACCAACTTTTTGTCCACATCCCGTAATATTAGGATTACCACACAGAAAAAACAAAAGAAAGCTTAACCGATATTTGTCTAAAGTTTATCCTGTGAAGTTAATTTTTGTTGCAGAGAATCTTTCGTCGGAAATCGACGTAAAGTTTATCTTCTGTTTTTTGTGTGCATTAATAAAAATGACTGCTTCTATAGTAAAACAAGAATGTTTAAAGATGTTATCCCTGTCACATTGGTTTGTGCTAAATGCACCACAATGCGTCTGGATTTAAGCCAAAATTCATCTAAGTTTAAAATCTCACTGTCTCAATTCCAGAATTAAGTCTTCAATTCAGAAATTTTTTACTCGAAATAAGGTCAATCTTTCTGAAAGCCAGATAAAATTTACTAGAACTTAATCAAAACCACTTAATAGTGTAATCATTTCAAGTATGAGCTTTGACTTGAGTTTTAAAAACGAATCTTATTTTATTGAATATAACGTAAGCATTAAAAGTTAATTTTCAAGCAAGCTAATTTATTAAAAACAATAATTATCGTTGGAGCCATTCAAAAACTACGTCCCACTCTCAGGAGGGGGGGGGGGGCAATTTTTTTTAGGATTTGTGACGGTAAAATATAAATGTGAATAACAATTTTTTAAATGCTTCAAAAAATTAAATTAAATTATTTATTTCCCAGTAAATCATCTAAACTCAAAGTTCACAGTCTTTCCCGTGTTCCTCTCTTTACCCCTTTCTTGAAGAACGCCTGTTTTCCTCAGTTTCCAAAAAACCTTCCCCTTTTTTTCTTAAATTCAATGTCGGTTGGAAATTGATCACTTTCAGTTAAAAATTTAATTGCTTCGTTGATATTTTTTTTTCGTTTGAAAATGATTTTTTTTAACAAATAATTTAACTAACTAAATTTTTGTTGAAAATTGATAGTTTTTAGTTCGTTGTTTTTTAGTTGAAAACGAATGTTTTGAATTGCAAATTTAACTATTCCATGGTTGCTCAAAATTCGATTGATTTTAGTGTAGGATTAAACTATTTGGTTCACAATGTACCTTATTTTTGTTAAAAAAAACCAAATTTTCGGGTTGAAAATAAACTTTTCTTTCAGTAAATTTGACTCGGTGGCTTGAAAATTCAATAGTCTGGTTCACATTCTTTTCTTCCTTTAACGAAAAACCTTTCTAAGCATTAAAATCAAATAATTAGGCCTGAAACCTTAAGTATGAGGTTCGTATGTATACCGTCACCGTGGGAGGCTTCAGCTTTGTGTGATGATCTGTGAAGAAGGGGGGGGGGGGGGGGGGGGGGGGGGGGGAGAAAGTTTCCAAAATAGCGTGGTGTAGTTTTTGAACGGTCTAATTTGAAAGCTGAAGATAGTATGAAATGATTGTTTGGAACGTACTGAAAAAATTACACACAACAATTCGGATAACTATTCGACCTCCGTAACCGCACTCATCTTCCTTAATTGCCCTAAAAATAATTTTTTACACCAGAACCTTTTTTTAAGTACCACATGCGATTCTCTGTACATAATGAGTACTTTAGAGTATTTTGTCCGATTATGCTACTTTTTGTTGATGGCAGAAAGGTTCAAGTAAAAACGGAAATCAGTTAAGTGTTTCTTCGTAGGAAGGTTTAATAGCGATTTGGGAAGTCGGAAATAAGTACACACGTGTAAGGTGAATGGCATTTGCAGGTAGCCCGTCAGAAGGGAAAGGGAATGTGAGGTAATTGTCTACAGTAAAATTAAACTGAAGTCATGTTAATTATGTAACTCTCCACTCTCTGGTACCGCGTATGGCTTATACCATAACCAGCAGGGTGATGATGAACGAGCGCACTCGACCTTACGGCTGTCAACCTCCGCCAACGAAATCCCTAACTCGGTGTTAACTTGATCAGTCAACATCCACCTAGCCGTCGCCCAACGCTAATCTGCTTTCGGATTAATAACTGTGTAATTTCCAATTTAATAATTAGTATTTTGGGATAAATTGCACATCATTGAATGAAATTCAACATTAAGGAAATTGGGCATTAAACTAAAGATTCTATCCTTCATTTAACTTTTTTTACATGTTATTTGGATAAGAAAAAAAACTTTTTTGTAATCAAAGTGACCGCAAAATTTCATTTTTAAAATTTCATAATTGCCCCCCCCCCACTTTTCCTTGACTAATTTTTTCATTTTCGCTGACCATTAATATTTAAAGGCCCAAATTGTAACCCTCTAATATTTTTAACATAGAATATTTTATAAATTAAATAAAACAATTTAAAATTTAATTTGATAGAAACTTCATTTATTGTTCTCAGATCTGCTACACTGCTACATCACCCTTAGAAAAATGAAAGTGACCTATTTAATCCTAACAGTGATCCAAACTCATATTAAGACTCATGTTTTTCTGTTTGTTTTTTTTTAATTCAAACGAATTTGATGAAATTTATAAGCATAATTTTTTTAATTTCTTTGATCTCAGTAAGATCGGAGTGAGTTTAGAAGAATTTAAGAGAAATGAGGAAAACAAATTTGTTAATTCATTAATTTTAACAAGTGGATGAATTTTAGCAGAAATTAGAAAAAATTCAAGGCAAATCAAAATAATTTTGTAATATGCCTAACAATTTAAAGCGAGTTGTTAACAAATTCTTGGAAATCCATGAAAATATTATAAAATCCCACAAAATTCTATAAAACCCGATATTTCCTGAAATCCTGGAAAATGTATTAAAATACCTTGAGAGCTTTTGAAATTCCTTTAAATTTTTTAAATCCTAAGACATCGTTTGAAATCCCTTCAAAATTTTGAAGGATCTAGGAAATGTTTTTCAATCTTTCAGAATACCCTAAAATATTTTATATCCTTTGAAATCTCGTTTGATTACTGGAATCAATTGAAAATTCTTTGAAATTTTTTTAAATATCCTACAGTATTTCAAATCTATTAAAATCGTTGGAGATCCCTTGAAGTTCTTAAAAGCTCTTCAAAATCTATTGAAAATACCCTAAGATATTTCCAATCGTATAAAATCTTTTAAAAGAAGATTTGAAAAATACTTAAATTAAATTATTCTTTAAATCTTTGGACGTATTTGTAAATTGTTGAAATCCTAAAAAATGCTTCAATTCTTGTGAACAAAGCCTGTACAATAAATTCAAATATGATGAAATCCCGTGAAATTACAGGAAATATTATATTTCCTGAAATCCTGGAAAATTCAATAAATGCTTTGAGAGCATTTTAAATTTAAAATTGAATGGAGTAAAAACAAATATTTATGGCTGTTACACTTTGCAGACAGTTTGCTAATATTCAGAAAAGTTTTCCTTGATTTAAGAAGAAATAATCTGAAATTAGGATCCTATTATCTGAATTTCAAATTTAAATCTTAAATTCAAACAATTTTAATGCCAAAAATTTTAATATGTATCAATTTTAAATATAGAGAAACTCTTATATAGCGCCGATGCTGGGGCTGACGGAGGGTGGGAACTAAATCCTTATAGCCCGCTCTGCTTTTGTTTGTTCATGCTTGAATGATCGCCTGAGTAAAAGTCGCATATCCCGCGCACTTCACGCAGCTCCTGTTACACTACATGTGGCGCGGCCTCTATTCTCGGAAGGGCTATAGAAGCGAGGGCTATTGAAGAGTTTAACTGTATATATATATATGTTGGTAGTGGTGGGGAAAAACCCGATAAAGTACGGCTCCGGGTGTAAACACTGTTGTTTGTTCACGCCTGAGTGACCACCGCATATCCCGCTCACTTCTCGCAGCTCCCGTTACATCTACCCTATGGCACGGCGTAAATTCTCGGAACGACTATAGAGGGGCGGCATATCCAAGAGTTTCACTCTATCTTTAAATAATATTCTCTACTGCAAGTAAAACCTTATAATGTTGAAATTAATTCCTTGTGACTTATAATATATTATTTGAAAAAATTCTTCTCAAGTACACATTTTAATTTGAAAAAAATATTTTGAAATCAGAACTATCTGATTTAGATGAGATTTGATCCCTCGAGTTTAAAAAAATAAAATGTCATCAAATAGTTTGAAAACAATCTTAACCTTACAGCAACAACCATTATTAATTAATTGCACGAAAACTCTTAATTAAATTTTCCAAATAACATTCGTTCTACATGTTTTACATTACAGAAACCAAGAATTAATTGTGAATTTCCGAGATTATTAGTATTTACTCTACCAGTTAAGCAAATCCATTGAAATCGTTGTTTAAAAAATTGCAATCATTGATTTTTTTCTTGATTTTTTACGAACGATATTTATACATTTTTCCATGTCAATTTTCCACTGAGCAACAAACGAATTCCTCAAATCAATTTCATATACTTTTCTTCTAGATTGAGTTGAAAAATGAAGCTCGGTAAGTTAATAATGCTAAAATACAGGAATAGAGAAACAAATGACAGACAGCGGATTTGTAGTTCGGAACAATCGAGTCTCTGGGTAATCTTGAACGATTGCGCGAATCGATGCAAAAAAATTCAAATCATGACGATACCGTTCAGAGCTATATTGAACAAGGCAAAAAGTCTACATCGAGCATTGCAAATAATTGCAACTTTATTTCAAACTCTAATGTTCCTTGGTTCTACTTCTCTTTCTTGCATCAATATCAAAATGCATTTGAGTACAGCTATGTGTATCTACCAAGGATTTCCTGCTTTAAAATAATTGCTTTTATTAAGTAATTTAAAACCAAAAAGAAAAATTTGAAGTAAATATATTTGATCGTACTTATAGAAAGAAGTTTCATGTGTTTTTTTTGTTTTTTGAAGGTCTTTCTTAAATATTAAAATAGTTCGTATTAAATTTCATAAAATTGGTCTTGATTGAAACAAAATTGAATTGATTGAAACTAATAAAAAGTTAATTTTGCTGAATATGACGTAAAAACATGTTTAGGCGTATTATTTTTAGTTATTCTGTTTTTATTGTAAATAGCAAATTTTTTATTGTTTTGGATTCTTTTATAGGGTCTGTCTAAACGTACAGAAAATGCCAAAAGCTGTAAAAAAGTATCACAGTTCAGAATTTAATAAAATACATTGCTTTTAATTCAGGTATACACTCAACTTGAAACCAGATAAAATTTTTATGAACTTTGATGAATGTAAGTTCATCCTTGAAATTAAATATAATAATTGAAGGATACTTTTTTCTGTGTGGAAATGATAGACCTTAAATTCATATATGTGCTGAAATTCACAGATAAATTTAAGGATGTGCTTACTTTACATACATCCTACGCGTAGATGCCATATTAATTGCTTCGAATTTTTAAGGAAAATCTAAAGGTCCTTTAGCAACAAATGGTTTAGGTTAAAATTGTTTTGTTTGACAAACTTTAGATAGGTTTTGTGTGTGTTTGGTTTTAATTTTAGGCAAACGCTGCAATTTTTATATAATCCCAATGATCAACAGCTGATTTTAGTACGTAAAATTAAAAGATTCTCTACAATTTAGTTTAGCTGAATTATATTGTAAATGTTGTTCAGAAATCATACAGTGATCATTACGGTAAAAAATTGTTTTCCTTGATAAATTTGTTTTAATAAAACATATGATTACATTCTTAAATTCAGATAATGATCTTTTTAAATTAAGACGAAGTTGTTCCCAATTCATTTTATCTCAAACTTTGACTTGATAGAATTCAAATATGTTAATGAATATTTAAAATAATGGCGCCGTCCTGATAAAGAAAAATAACAATCGCATTTGGAGCCGAACCAAGATATTCATTGAAACGCTTTTACATATATGTACCATTAAACGTAGGTATGATAGTTTTTGAAAGGAAAAGTACCATTTTCGGGAACATTTTGCAAATGCTTCATTCATTAAAACAAACAAAAATTGTGAATTTCAATGATTAATTGATAATTAATTGTTAAATTTTGTTAATACAAAATACATAATACAAAAGTAATTCATTAGATAATTTGAATCTTTGTGTAAATATAATTCAAAATAAAAAAGTGTACAGACTTTCGTAAAATTATTAATTAATGCGTACTCTACAACAGCGCATTCTGCGCAACTTGGAATAAGGGGATGTAATATGTGAATATAGGTTCAAAAAGATTTTATTGGCAAGTTGTACGTTGTAGAGCACGCTTCAATTGCTTATTAATGCCATTAAAAATCGCTTAACAGTATTCTTAATACACTTAATGATTTTCAGGAACTTTTTGAACTTTTGAAATCTTCTAAAATGTTTAAATGGGTACAAATTTAATGTTTCAGTTAAAAAATCGAATTTTGAAGCAAAAATATTATTCATAAAGAATTTTCAAAAAATATTCAAAGTGTTTTGGTATATCAAATACATAATCATTTTTTAAAATAATGTAACATTTTTCATTTAAATATGTTGAGATGAAAATCCTGAATTGAAAAGTATTAAAAACAAATAAATTATTCCATAACTTGATTTTGTGGTGAACCTTCCTACATTTTGAAAGCATACTGGCAATGTACTTTATAGGATGATTTTTCTGGTCTTTCTTTGCAGATAATATTACTAATTACTACTTTGACGAAACAATCTAAAAATTTGCGATGCAAAGAGTATTATTAGAACAGTATGCTTCAGAGTTAATTTCACTTGAAAATATTTTATAAATATATTTAATTTATTTTTTAAAATTTAATCGAATTGTTTACAATGCTTTTAAATTCAAAATTTAATTATATCGTTGGTGAAACCGAAGAAAAAATAGCATTTCAAAATAATAATTTAAAAAAGTTACTTTTTGTATACTATATAATATATAATATATATGTACATAAATATTTATGAATACTTTTCCTATCCTTATTCACGAAAAAATCTTTTTTGTGAATATTTTGAAACCTTGTCAAATTTTTCAGAATTAAAAATGAAATCCTTAGTAATTATTATTAAAAACAATTTTCTTAATATTAGCTAACGGTTACGAGGATTTATAAAAGGTTAATGTTGAAATATATACTTATATAATTATTAATGGTAATTATGTTTTATTATTATATTATTTAACTATAATTTTTTTTTTAAAGTCTGTCTGCTGCGCGGGCATATTCTCGCCGCGCGCCCAGTGATAATGTATTTACCTCGCGCTCGGTCTTTCCATTTTTCCACATTTGTGCACAGTTCTTTTAAAATGAAAGCTAAAATAATTGTCAAAAGTAATTTGGTGACTGCGATTCTCCTTTTGTTAAAGCTCCTTCGGCTTTAACGAACACAATACCATTACATACCTCGTGCTTCGCACTCGATTTTGTCCAAAATGCGATGTTATCTATACATTATGCAACACTATTGTATCAAATATATTTATTTCTGTCCTCGACCTAGGATTGCTTATTTAGATATTGCAAAATAAAGAAAAAATTTTATTTAACATGATTATTTTATCATTTGTTCCTTATTTTGCATTAAATATTGCTCTCAGCTACGCTGAAAAATGTATCATTTCAATCAATTTATATAACTACAATTCATAATATGCATTGGTATTGAAACATACGTATTTTCATTGTCTTTTTTCAGAATTCAAAAAAGTGCGCATCCAAAAAAAGTCTGTACATGTAATTTAGGCGACAAGTTTTATTAAATATAATGTTATTGGATCATGTGTCGTTTTTCTAAAAAGTTAATGTTTTAAACTATAAGTGTACTTTTAGAACAAAAGTGTATAACAAATTTGTAAATATGTTTTGGTTGAACGACTTTTGTCTTCTCATTTTTTTGTCTCTTGTATGGTTTTTTTAGAAATATATTTTTCCATTCTCATTCATGAGAGTGAAATGACTGTGATGTAATCGTCCAAATTTTCGATCTCTGGTTTTTTAAAGGATCATTACGTTTTGGCACTCACAGAATGCGAAAATCATAAAATTTTATCGGTGTATGTCCGCCTGTATGTCTGTATGTATGGCTACATGAATGTTGTAACCACGCTAGCTTTTGAAGGATTTTTCCAATCGAGTCAGCCTTGATATACTTTTTAAGGTTCCCGAAATGAAGGTTAAGTTCATTAAGAAGATATTTCCAACAAAATGAACAAATTTAGAGCATTTTTAAAATTAAATTTTTTTTTTCAAACATTAGAAATTGTTGTCAAAGTTTCTTTAGAAGACTTGCAAATTATCCAAATAAAATGTTCAATTTCGATGAAAATTAGAAAAGTTATACACTTTGAAAATTTTGAAAATGCTCAGAAAAATAGAAAAAAAATATTTTTCTGGTAGATTAGGAAATTTCATTAAAATTCGTCACTAGACATCAAATATATTTAGAAACAATATTAGTTACATTTTTCTATTAAACAAAATTTCAAAAATTTATAGCTTTTTCAAAATTTGAATGAAATTTTTTTATGATTTTTAGAAATTTTTGTCGTATTTTCGGATTCACGGGGAAAAGACTTGCAAATTATTCTAATGACATTTTTAAATTCGATACAAATTTAAAAAGTTAAATACTTTTCAACATTTTCAAAAATTTCCAAAAAAGGAACAAATTTTTTTCAATGGGTTAAGAAATATCAATCCAAATTTCTACTCTATATAAAATATGTGTATTTCGAAACTATTCTTATAAGATTTCTTAATTAGACAAAAGTTCCAAAAGTTGGATCATTTTCAAAAATATGCAATTTTTTCTTTTAGAGATCGGTAAGTTTAAAGCGTTGTTTTTAGTAGATTTGAACAAAATGTACAAATATCTCACTTACATTTTTTAATTTTACACGGATTATCAAGCGCGAGTTTCGTAATGATAATGTAATTGTCGAAGCTGCAGGTGCTTTAAGAACCTTCTTTAAAAACAAATCGAAAATAATTGCAGTTACAATTTATGGCTGTAATTCGACCTCAGATCTTTAAATAATAGTTTTTGATTTGAGTTATAACATTGGTGATACTTGGAAAAATATAGTTAAAGTGTACGCAGTGAGCTTATTCAAAAAAATATATTTTTCACCCGTCCTAACAAACTATTATTCATGAAAAATTTGTAGCTCTTTTTTGAAAAAGCAACTTTCTTCTAGTAATATTTTCCATAGCTTGTGCCGTTTATCGAAAAATTTAATTCTTTAATTTTTAATTTTAATTTTTACTATTAAAATCAAAACTATGCGTTTACTCAAAAAGTGATTGGTAACGTAGATCCTTTTTGAATTCACAATTCAATTCACCATTTATTTTTTTTATTATAATATCATTTTTGGACAGTACAACAACAACTAAATATCCTATCGAAAAATGATTAATAAAAAATTCTTAGATATTTTTTGAATGCACAATTTTTGTCCACTCACCTTTTTCGTATCTTGTATAATTTGATCGCGAAATAGAATTTATGATTTTTCATGATCTCAAAACGTGGACAATTGACAAAAACGGGGAGGGGGGGGATAATATTTTAGACAAATCTAATACCTTTTCCGATGAGAATAAAGGTTATAAAGATCGGGGGCTGAAAGTTACGCACACAGAAAAAACTGAGTGTAATCTTGACCCGAGTTTCGGAGTAAAAAATAACTGCAAGAAAAGTGACCCCAGGTGGGTAGTCTTTAACTTGACATCTCGGGTATTTTTCTGTATTCACAAACGTTGTGAGGGTAATTGTGAATGTTTATATCGAAGCCCTGACTAACTTGATATCGTCTGCTTGCAACCATAGCAACACGTCATAATAGTTCAGAGAACAATAAGTTAAGGGACTCGCATACAATTTGGTCTATAATTTTTTTCCACAAGAATCCTGCGAAAACCGAATTCGTCATAAAGAAATACACTTCCGCGTATTCATAGAGAGCGCGTGCTTTATGGTCGGCTATTATACCCAGAAATGGTCGATTATATGCGCAAAACGAAAGTTTCGCGGTAGTTATCGTGGGAAAAGTAAAATAGGTATAGGTGTTTTACCACTTCCCCAGTACCGCACGTACGTTTCGAAACATGTCCCATCCATCGTGAGATAATCATAGACCGGCAGCTGGGTAAAACGTAAACGCGTTTTCAAGCAATTGGTTCAAGTTCGCCCGAGTTTTACGATCCAAAAAAATCTAAGTCGATTTCATAATTAATGCGAACCTCGTTTGCAATATCTGCTCTTCACTTCGAGGATAGTTTTATCTCCTAGACGACATGCGCAATTTGAGTTCGCAACTTTATTATCTCCTGGCATTTTAATCTTTAGTATTTACTCAAAGATAGGAAAACTTGCAAGTATAAATTGCATTATAGTATATAATTATATAAGTATATTAAAATTTAATTTTCATAATTAATTACAATTCTTATTGAGATTCAGTTGAGGCAGAATATTTCATTTGAATCTAATAGAATCAAAGAACTAGACGTACTTTGCAAGTCAATTTTCTTTTAATAATTTGCATCATGGCTCATTGTCGAACTTTCTGAATTAAACTTGATGAGTATTATCAAAAATTGAGATTTATAAACACTAAAGTTATATACATTTTTGTTGTGTTTTAACCTAAGACAGTTGCAAGTATTTTATCTCAGAATTGAAACAATCTTTATTAAACGTTTGAGAATCTTTTTTCCGTCGGAAAAATGCAACCTTTCTTAATTTTTTGTACATACAGGTTGGCTTTAAGCGTGGCAGGTTTTACGTAAGTAACGATAAAACTCCTATAAATTAATTAATAATCTAGATGAACGACGATATATGCTTTTTTAATCTTGAGTTTATCTTGAGGTTTGCTATAAATAATTATTTATTAGTGGTATCGTGAGATTGGATAATGCCAATATTACTTTATTGTATAGGTCCTTGGAGTTGTCTCCTTGCCTGTTACGACTCCGGACCACGATGTTATAAAACAATACTTATTAAATAAAATGTTATTTCCAAGGATCTTCTATTTTTTAAAGCGAGGTACAATCGTTAACTAAGGCAAACTCCATATTTTGGAAATAAAACTCTGTAACCAGTTTTCAAATAGAAGAATATCTTTTGTTTAGATCTTTTGAAACTCATTATGCTGATTTTCAGTCTTGGATATCGTTTTGTAAAATTTTAAAATGTTGTGACCTATCATGATTTATGGAGAATAAATTTTATTGCTAGTTTGCAGCGTGATGGTATGCGCAAAAGAATATAAATATATAAAGAGAGAGCAGAATGCAGATCGATAAGCTCACGATTTTCATTATGCGTCACTGAATTCAAATTGAGTTTAAACTACACTGCAGTAAGTAATTTTCTTTAAAAACTGAGTAAGAATGACTGTATGTAAATTTCACAGAAATAATTGTATGCGCATAGTTTGAATAGCCTAAATATTTGAAAAGGTTTTATCATTGTTTTAAAATAATTATTTTCAACGAGAGCATGTTAAAATTATTGTCGAGGGCCTATTTTATGCGAGCATATTAACAATAAGTATATAATTCCAAGGACTATTTTGATTAATTTCCTGAAACGATTAATAGACGCCGCTCTTATTTAAAAAGCAATAAATCGTAATTGCTGTCTAGAATAACATAAGCCACAATGCCCACGTTATTCGTTAGACTCTTCAACTAGAACTTCAATTTATTTTTGAAATTTTTGAGATACAATGCCATCAGAATCTGTTGCTGAATTACAAGCACATGCCATCATAAAAACGTGAAAAATGAAGTTACGTTATTATTGACGAGAATATCGAATAACGTAAACATTAACGCTAATGGTGAGTTGCGATTTTATTGGCGCAGATGGTGGTTTATGTTGTTATATTAACAGCCATCACGAGTTATTGCTTCTTTAATAGGAGCAGTCGTAATTTATTTTCCCGGTCGCAGTTTCCTGTTTTTAGCTAGCAATTATGATATAGTGATAATTAGTAGAATATCATCTGAATTATCATAAAGTTGGACATTTTTCCCTGGATTTTATAGTTACTACGATAACGCTTGAGCAAAAGCAAGTTCATCATCTTCTCTGAACTCAATATATATATATATGTTTCTTCCCTACAGCTCTATTGTAGTTTTGTTCCTTTAAATGATCGTAAAACTGAAGGTTCTTATTACCGCGCGGCAGTTTAAAGTTTAACAAAAGAATCGATTTAGCGAGTGCTTTTCTCAACATGATAGGAGGTACGATAGTTCCGTTTTGTGCATGCGCCGTGGGTATGTAATAAGTTTTGAATAATTTTTTTCTGACATAAAATAAGCGGCTTAAACAGAATATATAGCTTAAACTGCATCCATCAAACATAATGGCATTCTATAATGTATGGTTTCGCATCTAGGTAGCAGCACCACTGATGTTAGTCAAAAGCTATTTACCACCATAGTTAGAAAACGTTTATTATCTTATATAACTGTGTTTGTAAGCAAACTTTACGCTGAAGTTAGAGAAAAAATGGTCTCGAAATCATAATTCAAGTTTGCTCGGAGTAAATGATTATACTAGCCAATCAAAAAGTTACTTAACAACGCAAATGCCGGTTATGTAATTAAAACTTTGGATTCCCATCCTGTAGCTACACGGTAAAAAAAATTGAGCTGTGACAGGGATATTATTCCTTATTATAGCCAAACATTTAGCTGAAAACGAACGAAGGAATTTTGAATGATCCCTGGATCAGCGAAAATGAATATCCTTGACCATTTTCCATATACCAGGGATATCGTATAGTCAAACCCCTAATAAGTATAGAATAGGGATATTAAGAATAGGTGTCTGAAGCAATTGTCGGAAGAGCGCCGGTGCATTATGGGAGCAGCGAAATAAAATAGCGACGGTCTAATCGGGAGCAGT
>NC_046658.1:57768237-57776188 GCF_010883055.1 Belonocnema kinseyi | reverse complement strand
ATTTCTATAACAACTAAATTTTTTTTCTAATCTGAAGATAATACATTTATACATAATCTGTCGAAAATAATAAACTTTCCAACTTAGCTATTTTGCCCAAATGCCTGATTTACGAGAACAATTTACATAAAGTAACTAAATGTGTAACTCTTCTGACTAAACGTTTTACCTAATTCAAGCGTACACTTTCTTTGAGTTTAATATATTCTCTATTCACTCGTTCGCCTCAAGAATTTATTTTCCGTGTAGCAAAAATTCACTTGGAGTAACTCCATCAAAATTGGTAGAGTACACTCCGAGGAAACTCTGGTTACTTTTAGGTTAGCAATTTAAATTTCAAAGACGTAACTGACATTATCGTTGTATAATAACTATTTGATGAGTTGCAATCATTTATTCGGAGCAAACTTGGAGTGCGACGTCGTAAACACTTATTAACGTGAAAGAAGAATTTGTTAAGGTATACATGAGAAATTAGTGTTTATATAAAACATTTAATTTTTACGATCGTATTTCATTCTAAATTTATTGTGCAATTATTACAATGTGTTCTATTGAGTAGGATGAAGAATGAAGGTAGCATTTTTACAGACAAATTATTAATCACTGCAAATATGAAGGACTTTTCAACACTCATTTAAATACAGAAAATGCACATTAATATTGTAAAACAATTATTATTAATATAGAAATATCAGCTGATATGTACCACTATTTATTTAAATCGTTAAAATATATAAACTATTCATCAATTCGTGTTGATTTTTAATATTAATAACTGCAAAAAAAGTACTGAAATGTTAGGACTTTTTTTACATTTTTTAAAGTTTTTTCAAAAAATCTACATCTTATTGGGGCTTGATACAGATGATTTAAAATAATGTTTCATATGTTGAAAAGTCGCGCAAAGTTAATTCTCTTCTAAGTTTTTGGATTTCACGGAATATTTGTTGAGATTTGGCTTGCATATACTGAGCCTTTACATGTTGAAAGTAATTAAAACATGAATTTAATCAAAGAAATTCAAAACAAAATTCAAAATCATTATTATGTTTGAAAAGACTCAAAATTGTTAGGATACCTAAAAATTTGCAAGTCTTGTTTTCTTTCTCTTAAAGTCCAGATGGACAAACAAAATAACTGTTCAAACTTCGTTTAGGATAATAGATCATTTGGTGAGTTTTTCAAAAATAGTAAATCCGTTTTTTTGTTTCTTTATCAGACAACGTTCAGTTTATATAGTCTCATATTCGTATAGATGGATTTTCCCCATGTATTTTCAATGGAAAATTTAGGGAGGCGGGGGCGAAACCCCTAAATTTCGACTTTTCGAAAAACAAAAAAACTACGTACTTACGTTTTTTGAAAACTTCACGAAAAAAACCATTATCCTAAACAAAATTGCAACTTTTTTTTAGACCACTTTTGCTTTAAGGGAGAGAAAAAAGACTTTCAAAATTGAACTAGATTGAATAATATTCTGAGGTTTAGTACATGAAAGTACTTTCTTTCACTCAAAATTTTCAGCAACAAAAAAGCTAATAATGTTTAAGCAATTATAATTATAAGATCTTCATTTAAATCGGGTTCTCAGAATTGCATTAATTATAGAAATAAAAGAAAGCACTTCCTATAATGGCAATTATTATATAAAGACAACCACGAGTAAGGCATAGTAATTTGCAAATATGCTATAGTATCGTCAATTAACTTAATGATCTGAATTAATTGAACAAGATACTTTCTTTCTATACATTTTTTTCGTCAGCTGGCGAAGCACGCAAAAAACATTAAATTGCCGCATATACATAATTCACAGCAAAAACACTCGAAATGAATATAGAATCGTTGCACGCATGAATCAGCAATTATTATGCATTTAGCATAATTTCTAAATTGCGAGAAAGTGATCTGAGACTCGAGAACGGTAGTGTTGGACAATTAATAGTCTAGAAGTTGTGTTGCAAAGCTGTTAAGACGTGTCGGTGACAACGGTTACCGACTTGTTTGACCACATATGAAAGGACCATACTTATAGTGTTAGAAGAGGCTTTCTTTGTCATTACCGCCGTATCTGATTTCTTGATTATACAAGTTCCTCACTTCCACTCAAATTGACTCATCGGAATTCGATTGAAATACGTTATACCAAATAAAATTTAAATAGAATTTAATTATTCAACTATTTTCTCTTTATAAGTTTCTGGAAGTATCAAGTACTTTAATTTTTAAGGTTAAAATCACTGATTTGCGTTTGCTTTCGTTCATACAAGGCAATTTAATTATATATTCGCAGCTCGTACTGCATTTTATTTATACTTTCTATGGTTTATCTTACATACTAATCTTGTCTGTAAATTTAAAAGTTAATGAAGAGATACGAGTACTCAAGTCTTGTTATTTCTTTTTCAATTGTAGCATCTTTTAATGTTTGAATGTAATTTATATTCTTGAAATTTCATGGAGATTAAAATTGTTTCGACGTTACGACTCTTAAATCGAAACGAAGCACAGAAAATAACACCGGAAATTAATTCCGCACAGTTTAAACAAGTGCTCACTTCAACCAAACGCCAACAGGCTTCTGAAAGGCCATGCGATTACTCTAATAGCAGAGCAGTGGTGCAATTAGAACTCACGGACCCCTCAAAACTACAGAGAAACTTTTTCATTCCTGATTTATGGCCATGCCAGAAATTCGTTTCAAATACAAGACGCAGTAATTACAGTTTGCATGTACATAAACAATTAAATTGGTGCATTACAATTTGGATGATTTCAACTATAACCACAGTAAATCTTGAGGCATCATAAGTGCTGCAGCTTATTTCAATCTTCAAATCAATATTAAAATTATCCAATGTCAGGAATAAAAAAATATACTAGCCTAACTTCTCGATCCTAGAAACCCACAGTCGATTTTTGTATCTTACCAAAGATCTTAAACAACAGGTTTTCCAAAAGAGTTATCTCAAACGTAGGGAAATCTGAATTTTTCAATGGGTCAAATTCAATGTTTCAGGCTTGAAATATCTAAAAAGCTTTGAAATCCGTTGAAATTCTTTAGAATTCCCAAAATTTGTTGAAATCCTTAGAATATTTATAAAATTTAATTTATTTCATAAAATTCTATTAAAAATCTGTTGAAATCTTTTAAATATTATTAGTGTCCTGGATATATTTGTAAAATCCTTTGGAAATTTATGAAACTTTTTGAAAACTCGTAACAATTTGGAAACCTCATTAAATTCCTTGGATTTTTTTAAATAATCTAAACTTTTTAAAATTCAAAATTTAAGAAATTTAAATTAGACCGAAATCCAAATAAAAATCTCATTCAACGTCCAATAATCAAATCGATGCAAAATACTGTTAAATAAAACAAGAATCCAACGACCAAATTTGGACCACAACGAACAAACAAAAACAAAAAATCCTATTGTAATCCGAAAAAAACCAATAAAATTTTCGGACAAAAATAAAAAAGAGGAAAGAAAAATGAGAAGGCAGCCAATCACATCCCCTTCCTTCTCTTTTTCTTTCTTTCGTCTTTTTTATTTTTATTATCATCAAATTACAAAAAAATAAAAACCATAAATAAATAAATAAACTTGCATTACCAACGTTTCGGTACTCGTACAGTACCCTTATCAAGTCAAGAAAAATTTAAGTGGTAGAAATTGACAGCACCCACGAACAGGTGCTCTCTCTTTGATATCTGAGAATCTCATTTTTCTTTCCTCTTCTTTATTTTTGTCCGAAAATTGTATTGGTTTTTTGGTTGTTTTTTTTTAATTACAATAGGACTTTTTGTTTTTGTTTTTTCGTTGTTGGATTCTTGTTTTATTTAACAGGATTTTGCATCTTTAAAATTCTTTGAAATTTATAAAATTTCTTAAGTCTTATGAAACTCATAGTAATAAAAAAACCAGTAAATCCTATCAAACATTTAAAATCTGTGATTATTATTCAATGTTCCCTAAAATAATATAAAATATTTGAAGTACTCTAATAGACCTTATAACCTTATGAAATCAGATAAAGAAAATACAGAAAAAACTGAAAGTAACAAATGTTGCAGAAATGTGCGAAGTGGGGTAAACACTAGCAGGGTAACTGCGACTAGGGTAAGCTCACTGTGGTGGATAGTGGGTATCTCTTGTGGGCTCCTCTAGAGGCAGAACTTAACAGAACTGTAACCACGGAAAGTTTACCTGAGTTAACGGTAATTAGCTGACTATTACCTTGCTTCAACGATGAATCCCTCAAACATATTAAAATGCCTTGAAATTCTGTTATCTCACAAAATCATTTGGAACTCGGTAATCCGAATAAATTCTTTGAAATCTAATGGAAATTTGAAGAAACTTTTAAAATACACTATATTCTTTAAAATGCTTTAAAATGTTTAAAATCCTTCAAATATTTTGGAATCCCGTACGACACTATTGAATCTCAGCAAGTCCTTGAAAGTCTCTCAAAATTCTATAAGTCCTCTAAATTCCCTTGAAAATTTGGAAAATTCTAGGAATCTTTAAAAATACTGTCTAATAAAATCTTTAAAAATTCTTTGAAATACACTAGACTTTGGATTATAGCAATTTCGATTCGTGCGTTCCAAGAATCACACCACAGTGGCGGCTGCGGGTGAGCGGTGCCGCGGGACCGAAAGGGGATCTCGTCCACAGTCAATCACCCTAGACAAAACAGTAGCATAGCGTAAAGGGCGCTACAGTCGAAAGTCTAGTGTACTTTCAAATTCCGTAAATTATACTGAAATTCGTAATATCTCTTAAAATTTCTTAGAAAATTGTGGAAGCTTTGAAACCCTCTGAAATTAGATTCAATTTCTTGAAATTTATGTAATTCTCTAAAATCTCTTGGAA
The DNA here is from genome assembly GCF_010883055.1 of Belonocnema kinseyi. NCBI lineage: Eukaryota > Metazoa > Arthropoda > Insecta > Hymenoptera > Cynipidae > Belonocnema > Belonocnema kinseyi. The sequence goes on along the minus strand of NC_046658.1, from coordinate 57,771,302 downwards.
TCTTTTAGAATGCACTAAACTTTTAAATCTGGTGAAATCCTTTGAAATCCCTAACATCAGTTAAAATCCTTTGAGTCCGAGAACTGAAGTATAATTGTAAGGTTAATTACACTGCACAAAATTTATGTTGGAACTTTCCATTAAATGTACGTATATTGGAAGTTTATTTCCGTGAACTGTATTTTTACAACTGCTGGATTGTAATATTGTTACACTTGTAATGGAATGCTACAGAAGAAAGTTTGAAAAAGAAGTGGAAGTTCGCAGGAGCGGAGAATCGAACCCAGACCATTAAGTGTTCAGCCAAGCGCGTTATGCATTAGACTAGCAAGGCACAACTCTCGTCTTACTTGAATAGGGCATCACTCATTCGCTAGACAGGCTCATTTAAGTGCAAGGAAAAATTTCAATACTAGTATTATAAAGTGAAATTGAATTACTTGTACGGTGAACAAAGTTTATTCTATTGCAATTTTTAACAGTTTCATTTTGAGATGTGCTAAACCTGGATCATTTTTATCAAATGCGTATGACTCTCCTGCAAATCACTTTGATCTAACTTAAAGATCAAAGAACGCCATGATGGAAATTCAAAGTACAACAGAATCTACATTATAAAAATGAAATTGATTAACAAATAAAAATTTGTGGAGACAAAATGAAAGATGAATTGTAAGAAAGATCAAGTTCATTTACTTACGTAATTGGAATGCACATGTAAACACTTTTGTAGCATGAGTAGGTGTATATAATGTAGGTATATCCATGATATCTACAGATTGAATAGGATCAGCAGTGGAGTAGCATTGGGATCTGAACATTCGAAAGAGAGTAAAAGAGTGAGAGGAAGATAGAGAGTTGGCTCGAGCAGAACTGAATGCCTGAGGCCAAAGATAACCGGGTACCGGGAACAGAGAAAAAAGGCATCGCGTGACCAAAACCTGAAACAGAATCTGCTGCAACTAACCCTATGCTTCGTATGAAATGCTTTTCTAACTATACGTCCTCCAACTCGTCTTCTCTTATATGTATAGAAGCTGTGCTTCGTGCCAACCGACAGACCTCAGATTGGGCAGACCAATCGCTAAATTGTTAAAACTACCTTCCAATGTTAGAGCTAAACCATCACGGTTACCAGAATCTCAATTATACAAAAGCTGTTGCCACCGCGGGAAAGAAACTACAATGTTTTCTCACATACACTACTCTTAAGGATACATTCAATGTTCTGATACATAATTCTATTAGATATTAGAATCAAGAGAACAAATTTCGCCCCGACTCTATTAATTTGAATTAGTAAAATATAATTGATTGTCAGTGCAATACTAAGAATTTCTGTAGCTAGAATTCAGTCACTAAACAAAAAAAAACTTATTTGAATAAAATAAAATTTCTTTGTTTTAACGATATGATCGTTCAGAATGTGGCCGAATAAATATTTCTTCAGTCTAAAGAAACGTTTTCTTTAGATCTAAGGAAAGCTAGGCTTAAGGCAAGGAAATATTTATTTGTGAATTACTTTTTGAGCGAAATATATTTGTTATTGAATGTAAAAAATAAGTAGACAGAAAAAACGAAAAATAAAGTTTACATCGATTCCAGGTGAAAGATTCACCGCAAAAAAATTAACCTAGCTGGATAAACTTTACATGAATCAAAGATAATTTTCGATGTTTAACATCGCCTGGATATAGCGAGAATTCCGACGCCAGCGCTATCTATCGTCGTTTGATTTCATTAAATTGGAGAGAACTGGGGATTCTCATTTGTCAGTTGCTTTTTGCGCTTTTTTCTAAATGATAAGTAATAAGTTCTCATTCCTTTATAATAGTCAAATTTATTTCGGAAAAGATATATTAGTAAGCACAATTCTTTTTCGTGTTTTCTGTTACTGACTCTACATGTTTTACCGAAATTTGCTCACTTCAGCGTGACGCAGTAGACGAGATCAGAATTATTCTCCTAACCTTGGTGAAACTTTCGTCGAAATATTTTTAATTTTTAACCGTTGCAAGTCTTACCTGCAACAAATTGTAATTTTTGTTTTTTCTGTGTTCTTTTAAATCTGGTGTCCCGATTTAGAACTCGAATGCACTCCTACTTGATCGTTTTCCCATTGCTGCTAAGGACGCCGCGCCGTAGCAGACGACAGCGGGAAACCTTACATAGTTTTTTTTCTGCGTATTTCATATAATTGGTATGAGGTTATGTTTAGAGTAAAATAAATATTTCTTTGTATGAAACATATGGTTTTTGACGGAAATAAATTTTTATGTAGTTCTAAGATGCAACATGCTATTCAGAAGAAACACGCAACAGAGTTGATACAATAATAATTGTTAAACTGATTCACAGAACAATTTACTGTACTCAAAAATGCCTCTATTTAAAAAAATTAAGTAATTGAACTACCAATAGTAAAAGGTTCATTGATCAAAAATAATATTGCCATTCATTTTAATTGTTACAATTTACAATGATACATTTATTTAGCCGTAGCTACGTGCACCGAAATTTGAGTATAATTAGCCAGATTTTTTCGGCACGCGCAATCTGCGGCATTTGTACTGATCTACTCGGTCAAAGTAATTAGTGCCACAAAAATATTTTTTCGAACGAATCGTGTATGAAGTTACTTCAAAAATAGAATTCTTTATTTGAAGCAAATGTTTGATTGACATCAATCCCTTCATTCTATTGATACAAAAACCCATCTTCTAAGTAAATAAACTATTAACTAAGTGAAATAATTACTTCATTCGGTTATTGACATGTTCTGTTAGAGTAATACATATTATGTACCTACTTATATGAAAAAAATATCTCTCTTAATTAATATCGCTTTTAGTTATTTCAATATTTTATTTTGTTTCAAAGAAACAAAATATTTGATTTATGTAATGATGAATATGCTTATTTAAAATAGAATGTCTTTAAATTTAATTGCTCAAAATCATGAAATTACAGAAATATTTTTTTGGATGAACAAACGAGATTCAAGCAAACAAGGTCCTCAGCTTCAAAGATATAAATTCTTTGAGCTAATTATCTTAAATTCTCAG
>NC_046658.1:57766870-57768137 GCF_010883055.1 Belonocnema kinseyi | reverse complement strand
AATGTGCAAAATTGGAGAAATATAAAATTTAGATCCAGAAAAAGAATAAAAAAAGACCAAAAAGACTAATTTTCAAGAAATATTCAAATCCGAATCACAGCCAAAAACAGGTATTTTCGATAAAACATTTGAATTTTCAACAATATAGATAGATTTTCACTTGAGAAGAAAATGTCAAGCAACTAAAACAGATCAATTTTCAATCAGACATTTGTGCCCCCAATTAAAAAAAATTGAATTTTCCACCGAATAAAAAGAATTTTTAAAATTAACTAAACAAAAATTACCAAAAATGTTAGTCATATCGAAATTCGGGACAATTAGCCTATTTTCACCATTTAGCCAATTTTTCTGAGAAAATACTAATAGTGCAATTATAGTTAATAAAATGTATTGATTTTCAGTCCTCAAGCCTCGCACTATTTTTCAGCCTTATCATCATTAAACTTTTATTTCAATATGATAGAAAACACTAATTCCTGTTAATCAATTTATACAGTATTATCATGAAATAATCTTCGTTCTTGTAACTTATGTAATTACTTTGACTAGACACAGGGGAAAAGGCCCCGCCCCATGAAGTGTTGTGAAAAGGGACAGGGTGTGACCTTACGTTATTTTTGTAACCAGTCACAGGGGTGCCTCCCCGCCCGCCGCGAGGCGTTGGAAAAGGAGCAGGGATGTGATCATACATTATTTCTGTGCCCAGTCACAGGGGTGCCTTGCCGCCCCTCTTGGGGTATTGGAAAGGGGGTTGGGGATGTGACCTTAAATTATTTCTGTGATCAGACACCAGGCCGCCTATCCCCGTATCAGATATTGGAAAGTTTTATAGGTGTGACTTAAATTATTTTTACCAAAAAAAAACTAAGGCTTTCGGTGAATTTGTATCAGTAACTGAAATAAATAAAGAAAAATATATAATTTTCATTGTTTTGTCAAGCTTCAAATGATAAAAGTAAGATCCAATTCAAGCGCGCAGAAATCATAGGGAGGTTTCGAACGAACTTGAGAGTACGCTGACACAGAGCATATATATAAATTGATTTGGATGAGTTAGGGCTTAAAGGACTACATTTTCTAAAACATAACTTAACCTTTAGTTTTATTCGTTTCTGAATTTTTTCTAGGGACAACTAGCAGCTTTCATAATCTTTAGCTAACTCAAAAGGAGTAAAATTTTAAAAATACATAATTTTCGGGACGACTAGACAAATAGCGAAAATGGGCTAGTCATCCCGAATTTCGGGATGACGAGACACTTCGT
>NC_046658.1:57765676-57766770 GCF_010883055.1 Belonocnema kinseyi | reverse complement strand
AAGTGGGTAACCTTACATAACGACTTCGTGAGGTTCTTCGCTTGGGGTGATTGCTAGAGAGATTGATCAGCAACCTGGGTCGGAGCAGTGTTGCGGAACGAAGTTGTTATTTACTTAAATAGCACGAGAATTCTGGATCAATCTGAAAAATCTCTATCCCTTCCACACACTACTCCTTTCCCCTGCCGAGTGAGTCACGCCTACCCCGAAAGGGAAATGGCTTAATGGTGTAATAATAAATAATAATAATAATAATAATAATAGGATAAATTTCATAAAATGCATCCCTTTCGGGACGACTAGTTAAATGGTAAAAATAGGCTAGTTGTCCTGAAATTCGGGACGACTATACGCAGCCTTTTTTAAAACTATTTTCTCGGTCCGAAATGAAAAAGTATTCAGTGAAAAATGAACTTCGTTTTCTTGGCGAAATTCCGGGTTTTTAAGCTACACTCATGAACCTATTTTATGTTGGCACCGGGCCTGGTCAGAACAGAATAGGATCCTTTTTTACGTCAACACTTAGGACTGCTTATACTTGTAGTTTCTGAACCCGATACAGTATGGCACAGCAGCACATATAGAAGCGCGATATAAACAACATCTGATGCAGCACTGACTATCTGAGCATATAGGCTGTCAAGGGACGATCAGCAGTGCCCCAAATTTGGTAACTTTTTTAACTGCACGAAGGAAAATAGTTGTTAGCACAGACTATCTAGATATTAATAGGTAATATCTTAGCGATTGAACTCAGTGATCCCAGATCTGAAACGAGATTCGGTCCAATACTATAATAGGGCTATGTCCGTGTGAATATAGTAGGAGACGCTGTAAATGACTGAGTTGCGCGCGCAACCCATTTCTCCTCTTCTAAATTTGAAAACTCGATGATGCACGATTCGGTCGGAGCACTTCGTCCATTCTATTTATATATCTATCTGCTAACAACTAACTGCTTTGAAATAAATTCAGGAGATTAGGATTTTAATGTTTCTAGATTTCGATGCTGACGATTCTCATGATTTGAATAGGTCGCGCGCCTCTTTATTAGCATATATTTTGAGGTTATGTTATTTCATGTATAAAATATA
>NC_046658.1:57761948-57765576 GCF_010883055.1 Belonocnema kinseyi | reverse complement strand
CGCGCGCAACTCAGTCATTCACAGCGTCTCCTACTATATTCACACGGACATAGCCCTGTCATAGTATTGGACCGCATCTCGTTTCAGATCTGGGATCACTGATTTAAATATGGGACAGAAATCTAGATACTGAAGTAGAGCATCCGTAGATATTAAAAAGAATTTTGTAACTGACAATATCCAAGATATTAAAGGGCAGAATCTAAGATATTCAAGAAATATTTTTTAATTGTGCAAAAATTACCTGTAAAGCATGCCATATTCTGTAAAATGTAGAAGAATGTTAATATCGTATTCCTCTGTTTTGAAAATCCGAATCTTCAAGCATTGGGCTTCTTGCATAATTATGCGATTTTTGTGTTAAACAGATAACACACTGTTCAAGACTAATATGAAAGATGCCTGTAGCTGAGTCCTAATTTTCTTGAGAAAATTATAACATATCCAAAAACATTTAGTCCATTTTCCACCAAAACTTATAGTGCAATGGATATCCGAAAAACCACAATACACACGATGAAAGCTCAAGATACAGACTGCTCTGATAAAGTTTAGCTTTTTTAATATCTTAGATATTAACTGTTAATATCGCATATTTTATACTTTCAATATAAACAGATATTGCCCTTTAATATTTCGTATGTTGAATAGAAGATATTAGATAGTATGCCGTAATATCTATATACTATGGTTAAATATCAAAGTTTTTAATATATGCTTATCAATATCTATTTTTCTCCGTGTGCGCTTGCATTGAGCCGACAACCCGATTGGTTACTCTTAGCGCATGTAATTTAAATTATATAAATATTCAATTTTAATGTAATATTTATGATAAATAATGATTGGAAAATGCATCAAAATTAATTTTTTAACCTAAAATAGACTTTTTGAGTGACAGATGAAAAAATAATGCGTATTATCGCAAAAAACTTTGTTAATTCTAAATTAAAAAAAAAGCAGCATTCTTATTGAATTTTTTGCATTTCTAGCGATTTTATTTTATGTCACATTGTCAGGAATTAAAAGAGATTTAATTTAGAAACTTGAAAGAGATGAAATTAATAAATGAGATAAAATTTTTTTTCTTCCTCTGAACTCAGAATTCATAAAGTCTTTTTCATTAAAATCGAATTCGTTTTTATTTTTCACTCTAAAATCTTATTTCTGGATAAAGAAATTACTTTTTATGGATTCTCCAATCATTACTTAATATAAATATTAGATTGGAATATTTATACAATTAAGAATCAGTGCGCCAACGGTAATGAATTATCGAGTACCGGCGCAACGCAAGCGCCGTTCAAAAAGTTTTCGAAATTGGGAGCCATGACGGGTGCAGTCGGGAGCAGTCAAGCGTGAATCCAGCACAACATCGGAGAGCACAGAATTGGTGTACGAGTTTGATAGATTTTTAAAGTATTCTACATGGACATCAAAGTTGATTTAAACTATATTTATTCAGTCTTTAAATTAAAAAATGGCTACTTATTTATCGTTGGCTTCGCAGCCTTTGCCTTTTTCCTTTATTTTCCATTTTTCTCGCTTTTCCACTAGAATGCGACTAAGTTAATAAAACTTAATAAGAAAATTCAACTTTTTGGTCTACAGTTAATTCATTCTTCTTTTTGGTTAAAAAATCGACTAATATATTCTATGTTCAGAATTCATCTCATTGGGTTAAAAATGTCATTTTGTATTTGCCTGAATACTCAACTGTTTATTAGAAAATTCCCTTCTGGCTCAAAATTAACTTTTTTTTAAACTCGTTAATTTGCGTTTCAAATTTATACTATGTTGCAGAAAGTTCATCTTTTTATTGAAAATTCAACAATTTAGTTTAAGTTTTGAACAACTTTAAGAAAAATCTATTTTTCTTATTATTTTCTTATAATTCCTGTTAAAAATGTATGTATTTTGTTGAAAATTCAACTTTTTGGTAGAATCCCGAGTAAAAGTACTTCGACTTGAGTTCGACTTGAAATACCCTCAATCAAGACATGCTGAAGTCGAAAAGTTCGACTTTAGCATGTCTCAGTTTTGAGACGGAGCCAGACTTCAATTTATGTCTCGGAGACAAGTTGCTATGCCTTGAAGACATAAGTTCGACCATCTCAGCCAAGACAAGGCTTGTCTTGAGACAAGTAAAAGTCGTCTTAGCCAAGACAAGGCTCGACTTAAGACAAGTAAACGCCGTATTAACTGTTGTGGCCATAAAAGTAAGACAAAGGCCTATGTCTCTACTCAGTTTTGAGACGCAACCGCAGATATCGATGTCTTGCACAAATTAAAAAAAATAAATAAAATCAACTGCTTGGTTTTACATTAATTTATTTTGGTTGAGGGTTGAACTATATTGTTGAAAAATCGTCTTCTTTGGATGAAATTAACTGTTTTTATTACAAATTAAAGTATTTTTTGGTTTAAATATCAACTATTACATTTTTCGTTGAGAATGTATCTTTTCTAGTTAAAAACTGCACTACATAGCTACAAGTTTAAGGATAAATGAATTTTTTGTCCAAGACTCATCATTTCGGTAGTCCTTTAAGAAACAAACACTTTACAGTAAATATTTAAATTCAGGCTCCTAATACGCAGGCGAAAGTGGAACAGTAGAGTAAAAAAGAAAGTTAAAACTTCAACAAATTTTGGTGGTCATTTAATCATTATTGGTTAAAAATGCAATTGTTTTGATTGAAAATAAATATAAATGAACATTAAAAATAAGTATAATCTGTTTGGTTGAAATATCAAATGTTACCTTTTTCGTTGACAATTTATCTTTTTGGCTTGAAAATTCAAACAAGTTGGGAAAAATCCAAATAATTGATTGAAAATGTACTTTTCTGTTGAAAGTTCATATTTTCGGATTGAGCATTCAATTCCTTTGTAGAAATATGACTGAAAAATCTTTCTTGGTAGAACATTCATATCTTTGTTTGAAGATTGATCTATTTTGTTGAAAAATCGTTTTTTCGGTAACTTTCATTTACGGTTAAAAATTTATTTGTATTAAAATTAGGCCCCCATGTGAGTACTTTCAAGCTAAGTCCTGCTTAACTTTGGTGATCGAAAGAGAAGCCTTAGATTATTTATTGTACCCAAAAGGATACTCTTAGTAATAGACTTGCTCTGGTGCATCTAAACGAACAATTTACATTCTTAAACTTCGCACAAGTAAATTTCGGTCCATATTGAACCTCGAATAATTCTTGATTACGACAAGTAAATTTTTGAAAGGGTAAAACGTATTTTTATAAGGCGACATGAAGAGAAGAAGCGAGAAGATAAATAGAACAAGAGTTAAATGTTGATGGTTTGAAAAGTAAAGTGAAGGAGGTTTACACAATTTGAGAGGTTTCAGGTTAAAATAAGTACTTGTCACACTTGTGTTGTTATAATTTCCTGGCTTGAAAGAAGCCGCCTTCTTACGCTCAAATACTGCCAATTTAATGTAGTTGGTAAATGTTCAGCGCTGGTCGCTGGCAAATGACAGAAAATAACACGAATCCGCTGAAACGAAGCGGTACTTCCCCTTTCCATCGTTTCAAAGCCCTGGGCTCTTAATGGGTTGGCCCTGTCAGAAAAATATATGTATATGTGTATGTCTACGCATTATGTGTTT
>NC_046658.1:57756523-57761848 GCF_010883055.1 Belonocnema kinseyi | reverse complement strand
ACATGGATGCTTACGATTGACGCCAATAGTATTATACATTTTGTCCTATACCACTAGTTGGCGTGTCAATAGTTCTGAGTCTTTTTTTGCCATTCTATTATTTTGCTCTAACATTACTCCTGGGGAAAATTATCAAGTACGAATATCGTTATACGCCGTTACGAAGAAAAGTTTTACTCACGCCACGAGCAATAATTGCGGGTTGCTTTACTGACTCAAAAAAAACTCGACGCCGAGAATTCACCTATAAGTAGACGCTAATTATGCATTTTGCACGTACCTACGTTTTAAGGTTTCTTTGAAATGAAGAAAGTTGACCACGAGCTACTAGATCGCATTTTCAAATGCTTCTCAATTTTGACCCCTCGTCGCGCTTTTACCGTTATGTGTAATTTCCTTTGCCATAATAATAACAACAATGCACTGAGTTATTTAAAAGAACTTTGCAAACTGGCGAGAGGTGTCGTAAAGTAAACATTCATACTTCAAGTATGAAATTGTTTTTCGAAGAAAACTAGAGGTTCGAGAAACGTATTATTATGCGGATTCATTCATAAGAAACAATTTTCTGAGGTTATTGCTGATATGATAAATCAACAATAAATCTAGGAACCGTTACAGAACAGGTAAAACGAGGAGACGAAAAAAGTAGATTTTAATTATTCATTTTAAACTACTAAGATAATATTTTATGGACAAGTGCGGATTCCAGTAGCATTATATTTCCATTGAATAATTTTACACTGACTGCTGTAAAATTGATTGAAAGCGAAGCATGTTGAAACGTGAAATCACATTATTTCGAGATACCATAATTTCTCGCGTTCCAATTTCCCTCTCACCGATTGTGACGAGCGAGTAACTAAATAATTCACAAGCCCTGCTTAATTGATATACCTGTATCAACATGAGCAAGATATGACGTATATGCTTCCTACTTTAAGGAACTTTGAGTCGATGCCAATTATGAAATCCGCCAATCGTCGACTACCCTCGCTTTATCGGTGCGTGTATTATTTCCGCAAAATTGTAATTTAAGCAGGATCGCATGTTTAGGCAATTGGGTATAATGTCATTTACTGAAATACAAATATTGATTCACTTTGCTTTATTTATACATAAATCATTTACTAAAGTCTAATTCCTAAATTAATATTCACTTTATCTTATATTTACAGTAGCTTCTATTAACGAAAATATTTGAATTGCAATAAAGATGTTAATAGGCCATTCTTTTTTAAATTCGTAGCTTCAATAAAAGTGAGATATAATTTAGAGGAAAAGTTATACACAATTAACTGATGCACCTGCGCTGGTTCTGGATTCACGGTAATATTAGAGAACAGAAATGGGAGTAGCAATAACACTCCTCCAGAGTTCTACAATGTGGGTTATCATCGCGCAGGTGCCTTGTGCATGGATTTTTTGTCAACTGGGGCGAATAACGAATGAGGGAAATTATTATCGGTTGAAATTAGTTTCAACAGCTAAGAGTCGTAATTGCTGATAATTTTAATCCCATTGAATCTTAGGTAACAAAAGTAGAAATAATTTTTTCAATTCATGGAATAGTAATCTTATATAACAACACACATGTAGTAAAATCTGTAGTAATAATTTTTAGAATTCAAGTACCTATAATCATTTTCTTAATTGATCGTTTTTAATGAATATATTATTAGTACCACATGGAGAAAAATATATCGCATGAATTGCAATATATACCGTAATTCCTGCGCTATATATCGTAATTATCGCATTATAATAGCGTAAATTCGTGAAATCGTACATTGAAAGATTTCACATTATATTATTATTATTATTATATTATATAACACCTTGATCAAAAAGTTCCCGGAATCATCACTGTGTGGTGCCCCCTGCTGTCCGATTCACATTTTTTTCGTTTTTGTAGGTTGCCACACCTTTTAACAATATTCCCTGCGAATTTCAGCTTTCCAGCTTAACATTTGTAAATTTAACGCAATTTTGAGTGCATCTGTTTTTTTTTCGAATTTCGATTTTTGCAATGCAACATGACAATGCACCGTCGCACAATGCCATCATTATCTGTGAGTTTCTCACCAAAAACTCAACTAATAAAATTCCGCAGCCATCAGATCCACTAGATTTAGCTCCCTGTGACTTTTTTTGTGCGATCGACTAAAAAAACACTACGCGGAACGCGTTTTAGCAGCCGATCGGAGATAATACAAAAATCGAAAACGGCACTGATGGGCATACCGAAAATTGAGTATCAAAAATGTTTTGAGAGCTGGATCAAGCGCTGGCATACATACGTGGCAGTCGATGGGAATTACTTTGAAGAGGACGACATCAATATTCAAGAATAAACTTATTTTTTTACTTTTTAAAAATAAATTCCGGGAACTTTTTCATCAAGATAGTATACGAGGGTTCTAGTAGTTGCCAAGCGATTTTAGTGAATTACAATATCGTACAAAGCTCCGGAACCTGCTTGTACATTATCATATTGCGCTTTATTTCAATACAGAGGTTTTGCGATATCATTGTGCGATATTTTTGTCTTCGTGCATAATTGCCAAGTAAATGAAGCCGATAAAAACTTAACCTAGAAGTTGTATTTCTAACCAGAGATTTTCATCTTCAGCTTGCTTTTTCGGATAAGGTTTCATGTATATATCATAAATAATTCTGACTGACCCGCGCAGAAATTCCAATTTAGATCTGATCGGGGCCAGATCGGGCAGAATTTGGCCAAAATCAGACTATCTAGATAGGGCCAGACTCGAAATGAAACGCGATGCCCGATCGGGGCCCAAGCGCTGCGCCTTGAGATAACCATACCTGGCCCCGATCGGGCCCATATTAATTTATTTTTCTTATTCTTAATTAAAAGGGATTCTTAAATAAAATAATATTAAAACCGAATATATCACCTCCTTAACTGAAATTTGAGAATATAAATATCAGGTTATCTAACAGATCGCGATATGAAAAAATTGGAGTATGTCAGACACTTTTTTTCGAGCAAACGGAAAAAGTCAAACGACGCAATATAACAGCCAGCATTTGTGTATGATAAACCATTTAAGTATTCTGCAATATATTTTTGGTTTTATTTTCTAAATTGAAGTTGCTTTCAATTTCTATATTGAACCTAATTGTGGAAAGTTATTTTGAAATAAGTGGATTATAATATCGCACTGGCTCTTTAAGTTATTTTTACAAAAGCGAATATAAATAACAAGGTTGTATTTACATTCCTATTGTATCAAATCACCTAAAAATACGTGTAAATAAATATGTTTATGACGTCTTTGTTGATCTAATTCGTTTTCGCATTCAACAAATGAAATATTACTTTTGCTACTTTTCTTACAAATAAATAACCTTATTTCGAGGTTAGGTTTCATCTCAAAATTCTCAATAAATTTACTTATTATAGTCTTCAACACGTAATTTAGGAATATTTTGAAGTATACTATACCTACGCACTCGTCTTGTGCTCACTTTTGGCATTTTTCCCACTTATTTTGTCACTTTTCCAAATAATAATGGAAATATTTTTGACACTTGACACTTTACGTTGAAACTTGGGCGATTTGAAGTCAACCCACTTTAGTCACTGAAATTAATGGACCGCCATCTACTGGCAAGCTTGGATGTTAAGCCGGGGTCTAGAGGGGGCCAAATTTAACAACCACAAAATCGTGTGCCCGGTCAGGCCCAAATCGGAAATAAGGCAAACATTTGGCAATTTCTGCACGGGGAAGTATGATATGTATAGCAAGGGATGTGAAGTGATATTTGGATTTCAAATAAATTGGAAAAGTTCAGCAAATTTTGAAGAAACTACCATTTCTTCATAAATCAGAAAAAACCAAAATGTTTCGTATACTTCTAGTAAATAATGTTAAATATAGTAAATTTACTGCCTGTGTGAAAATAATTCATGGCGCTACACTGTTCCAGCCTAGACCGCCACGAGTCTATACTGGCGCTATATCGCGAAACCATGCTGGGGCATTGCGCAAATGTAACGCTCCAATCTACTAGCCGCTATCTACAACAGCGGTACTGGCGCGTTCTAGTGAAGCTAGTAAGATCTAGTAGATCTAGATGCGACCTAGATTGCAAATTTAATACTAATTTTTATAATTAAATTATTCCTGACATAAAAGCACTATGAGCTACATTGAGAATATTAACAAATTCCAGATTTCTGTGAGAAAAATGGAATTTAGCTCGTATGTGCTTTTTTGACCAAATGTTTCCAAATGTTATTGATAAAAAAGAAAATGTCAATTGTAAATGTTTTGGAAACAAAGGCCAACCTCAAAATTGAATTCTCATTTCACTCCATAAATATTAGAATTACATATTTTTTAAATCATTAGGGCCTATTCCTGCATTAAATCAAATTTTTATTCGAGGTGAAAAATTATTTAATTTCAATAGCTTTTATGTGAGGCATTTTTTTTCAAATGCTGGGATTAGAATAAAAAAAACACCTTGTACAAAAACTATTGGAATAAGCCAATATTCTACTCCGAATAAAGATTCAATTGAGAAGAGGACTAAGCCCTGATTTTCTAGAAAATATGTAATTCTAGTATTCATGGAGTAAAATGAGAAAATCCAGTTTTGAGCTTGGGTCTTTATTCCAACGCACTTACGTCGAAAAAGGGTCTGGAAAACTTCAAACCTCGTGGTCGAGAAACGAAAAGTAGTCACACTGAATGGCGGCATGGCAAACATCTGATTCTTGCAATCCGGTACCCGTCATTGTTGCCAACTTTTTTGGTAGCAGTTTTGAATTTGCACTGCATGGTGAAAGTTGAGTGCTGTTGGTAGCACTGCATAATATTTGAGGTTAGGAAATATGTCATTTTAATGTACATGAGTACTGGATACATGTCATACGAAAAGGACAATTACTTTCCTAGAAAACCTAAAGATAAAATGTCTTTATTCAGCAATAATTTTTTATATTAGCTTTGTCTTTCATTCAATAGTTCACCAATAAACAATGTATAGTGCGTCAGATCAATCGATATTCAGTGATGAATTAAATTAACAAATCTGCGCTATGAGACAGCACTGACAACACAGGCAACTTTATTTCTTTTATTTCCTTTAATTTGATCACTGCAATAAATGCAATTTGTTATCTTTTATTAATTAGTTTTTGAATGACGCCTTCTTTTTTAAAGTCCAAATGGAAGTACTTTTTAGAGACAAGCTACGAGGGTGGATTGATAAGTTTCCGGCCTGACCAAGAAAAACAACGTTTTTAAGAATTTTTTTTTTTATTTCTCAACATAATCTCCTCCAAGGCTG
>NC_046658.1:57750965-57756423 GCF_010883055.1 Belonocnema kinseyi | reverse complement strand
AAAGGCAAGAAAGGAAATTACAGTAATACTTCATTAAAAGTAGTTTTCTGGTTTAAATGGGTTTGCTGGCTTATTTCCTACACTGTCAGAAAAATCTGTATGAGGTTTAATATACATGTGTGTGAAGCAAATATGCACTATCGCTACTGAATTGTAACATACATTGGTGTAATGAATTTAACATACTTGTGTATTAAATTTAATATACAGGTTAGTATAGCAATGTGCGTGAAAACTCAACGTGCTTTAATCACTTTAAATCTTGTCAAATATTCTCAATTAAATTAATAATCTAGAATTTGGCAACTGAATTGTTCTTTATTAAGAAAGTACAATGTAAAGGTAAAAATTTTTCCTAATCTCGCTCTAAATAGTCAAAATTTAAGGCGAAGACAGTTGTAGGTTAGGTCTGTTATTTATTTGCTTAATTGAACTTTTTGACTGGAAATCCAATTTTATTTCTGGTTAACAGGGAGAAGGTATTATGTTTTATTATTTACAATCGAAATTACTGCTGAACTTATTTTGAATTTGTGAAAAATAGAATTATCTGATTTTTCTTGTAAGTGATTAACATGAAATGACATTTATTATAGTCGCCCTTAATGGCGATTTCATATGCTTGATATATTAATTTTAATACACATGGGTATATTAAATTTAATATTATTTTTGACAGTGTATACATCGGGAAGGTGGTAAGGCGGAAAAGCTTGAAACCCATGTTTTTGGCGTAATTATATATTGCGGAGATATTTTTTTCGTCCCAATCAAAATGGGCTAGATTATTGTTACTGTCAATTTAATATAAATTGGATAAGAATTGGGATTCATACCTTAAGACATGTGTTTAACCATAAAAAAAGATTAGAATTACAGTTATCGCTGTAAGAAAAATGTTTCGCTGGGACAAGAACAAGATTTCAACAGAAAGGAATAGTTGTTTGTAATTTACGTAACAATCTATAAATCTAGGAAATAGAATTTTTTGTTACTATTCTTATAAAATGTAATATGTATTCTTATACATTACCAATCACATACAGCTTCACATAGATAGTCATTTAAATCCCAAAGAATTATATTTTTCTCCGTGTGCTTGCTACACAACATTTTTTTGCCTAAAAACATGTTTATCATTTTGATAATACATTAAGACTGAACTAAATTTGGTATAATGTAGAGAACAAGAGTTACGGAATACAGGTTATATAATATAGATATTTAGGGATATTTATTACATTTTAGGAGGCAATTTAAAAAATAGGATTAGTTGTTCAATAAGAACACATAAAAATATTACAAATATATAATGTGGAAATAGTGCAGTATTTACAAATTGCAATGGCGTATCATAACGCACTTTTTCTACTGGAAATATTCGTAATTATTCATTTGTTTTCGCATTTATAATTTTTTATAATAAATTTTTTAAGCATGCACGGTAAATCTGAGGATATTGTTTTTGCTGCAACGGTAAGCAATTGATACAAAAATCTCTATTGATATAAAGAAACATAAGACTTACATTCTTGGATAATTTTGTTGTAAATCAAATTGATACCTCCATATATAGTATGTTGTATTTCTAAGTAACTAATAAAAACACATAGGAATTTCCATAATATATTATTATTTTTAGGCCACGTTAGAGTTTCTAAAAACGTAAAAAAAAAACAGCAGTATGTGTAGGCCTGACGAGAGGAAAGGGCGGATAATGGTGAGATTATCCCTTTCCATTATTGCAAAAATAATTTTAATATTAAAGGAAACTTTTTTATTTAATTTTCAGGATATCAATAATACTTATTATTGATAAAGAATGATTAATTTATTACCGATTTTCAGTCTAAAGATTGAGCGTTAATTCCGTTGAAGTAGAAAACATCAGTTTTGGTAAGCCACCACATTTTAACTATAGTTTATAGAAAAAATCATAACGTATATCAATGATTACTCTGCAAGGACAAATAGCAGTTATCGAATTTCCCGCAAAAGTTCAATTTTAAATTTCCTAGCTTTTCATGGATGCTCTTATGCCCTGAAAATAAAAAAAAAGAATATCTTGTGCAGTAAGGCTTATTACTTTTAGAAAATAATGATATTTATTATTATTATTTAATTTTTATTTCGATCTTTTAATCGGGTGAACCCGGATATACATCATAGCCACAGACTAAGTCAAGTGACTGATGAGATGAGGATGTTATAAGTCAATCTAATACGATGTTTCAAACCTCCTGCGATGATGTTTTAGGTATACAATTACGAGCGGCCGCCAGCGTTGGAGGTGACAGCAGTCACCTTTGGATGATTTCTTAGAGCTTTCTTAAAATAATAATTTTTATCATTATTATTTTTATTAATGATTAATAACTACGCTGACCGACATTTGAAGACTTTTTTTCCTTTGAACAATTCAAGGTGATTTTTGTAGGATTTAGTGCGTAGATTACGAATCCGTTGACAAAAATGCTCAACACATCGACTTTTTGAGTAAATCGGGGTCAAAAGATGAACGAATGTATTTTGTACATTATTTAGAAGATCTTAAAAAATAATGAAACGTGCTAGAATCTTCAGCAGGTGCTCAAATAAAAGTTTTTACGCAATTTTCAAATGATTTGAAAATATTTTAAGAGTTTTAAGATATTACCTACTAAAATTGCAGAGAGAATATCAATTTATCCACAGAATATTAAGAATGATTTTAGCGAGTTAAAAAAGATTTTAAGGAATTTGAAGAGATTTTCAGAGATTTTAACAAATTTTGAAACATTTAAAAAGAAGTCGCGAGATTTTAATTGAAGACACATAAAAGTATTTTTACGAAGGGATTTTATAATATTCAAAATAATATTTCAAAAAATTTGCAAAGATTTTGAAGGATCTGAAGGGCTTTTTAATGATTTTAAAGCTATTTAGATGACTTTACATGATTTCATGGGACCAAAACCGAGTCGAAATTTCTGCACGGATTTTTCTCAAGGTTTCAAATGATGTAAATAAATTTCAAATATATCCGAATAATATAAAGGAATTTAAGGGACTTCGAGGAATGACTTTTAAAATAATTCAAGTTATTTTAAGAAATTCAAAAAGATTCCCAAGGATTGAAAAAGTTTCACATAATTTTAAGGGATTTTATTGATTTGGAATAGAAAAAATGTTAAACAAATATTTTACAGAATCTCAAAGAATTTTTAATTATTTGCAAATAGTCTTATCGTTATAAAGAATTTTTAAGAGACTGCGTACGATGTCCATAGGATTCAACACAGAAAAACGCTTGCAAAGTAGGGCTGGGAAGCTAGGGATCGATTTAGAGTTATCAACCGATGACTTGAGACGAAAAGTTTCTTGAATATGAATATACCTTTATGTTGAAAACTTTGCTACAGAACCAACAAATGATATTTATCAAGTCATCGTATCTATTTTAATTGCGATAATATTTCGTAATTTGATTATCTTCATTATGTTATATCCATCAGAGTTCGATTACATGAGTGCTTTAAGCTAAAAATTGTGTTATTAATTAAATAAAATATCGAAGTGGACTAAACGAAAAATAGGTTCTTTATGAATAGGCTCAATTACAACTGGGATCATTAAGAATACCAACTAAGGTATCGTTTAGAGCTTATTTATCGTTTTGGGTTTCTTTTTAGCAAGTGGGGTTTATTTTTATTCCAGTTCCTTTGGTACCAAAAATGGGTTCTAATGAAAACCCCAGTTTTTTTATGTGAAATGATTTCAATAGGAAAATATTAAATGATAAAAAAGAAATAAAACAAATAAAGATTTATTGTATATAATACCATAAGAAGTTATTTTAATAACCCAAGCAGGTTTCAAGTAACATATTTCAAATAATAATAATTAGAAAGAGCAAACACACGTAAAGAATTCGGTTTGCCCCCTCCCCATCTTCTAGGGTCACGTGATTGATAAACAGTCCCCAAATAGAAAATTCCCTGCATTTGTTATAAAGCATATCGTGTGCAACATGTGCAGAAATTAGGCAGTTGAAACTTTTGTGAAGTTTACAGTACTTGCGCCTCACTTGTAAGCTTTCTTTCGATTCATCTCGATTACCGATCATTATCGGTTTTCAGACAAGAAAAATCATGCTCATTTCAACAATAGAACAGATAAGTTTTGCCAAGCCATAATATTTCGATTCTTCAAAAAAATGACTGAATTAAAAAAATTATTAAACCAAAAATAATCATTCGCGTATGAAAAAAACGAAAACTAACAATGTGCAAAATAAATCAAATTAATATATCAAATAATGCAATAAAAATATCTCCAAATTAAGCTATAATTTCAACCATGAATCACATTTATGTGACATCAACCAATCTACGGATAAAGGCCAAATATCAGTCTGCTAGATACAGAAAAAGAAATTATTGTAGACAGAACAAGTTTTCCAGTAAATACTTCATATGGACTCTAAAAATGCAGAGTGATTTAAATCTTCACTGCAAAAAAAGCAACTATAAACGAAGAAATGAATAACTTTTCCAGAAACCGTCCTACTGAAGGTTATTAGTTTTCTTTTTCTCCTATTCTGTGAACATTCAGAGAGAAGATAAAACACGCCATGAAAAGATAAATGCGAAAGCTTACAGGAAAATTGAACATTCCAATATGCTACGAATAAGCAGCAGTAAAACGTGCGCAACGTTAAAAATATGTATAATCTTTTGCTGATAATAAGCATAGTTGTAACAGGTATTTACTTTTAGTAGTAAACCTAAATAGGCGTGAACGGAGCACAATAGTAGCGCTTAACGTAAATTAGAGCAAAGTCTTACTGTACCAACTGCTGTCTCATTCAGATTCAGGAAGGAAACTTTACAATTATCTCTTCTTATGAAGGCTTAAAATTTAAATAATTTTCTACTGAATTAAAACCATCACATAAGTTTAAAGAAGAATTTTTCATTACAGACACTAAGAAAGTTTATTAAAAATTACTATAAAGAAACTGTCACTGGAAACATATTGAAATTTTAGTCCATTATACTAAAGTACTAAGTTTATATCAGTGAAAGTTTTCATCCCTGATTCAAATTTAAAAAGTTGGGAATTATAAAATTATATTTCAATTTCATCACAAAAGAAACCCGCACTGAGAAAAATGAATTATACGAAGTGGATATTACAATTTGAGGATAATACCTCGTAACGAAAAGTATTATAATGCGTATAATCTATCATCTTTTCCTAATATATGAAGATATTACCAAAACATAATCTCGAGATGTTAAATTCTTATAATCTTCAAATATTCATTCGTAACATCTGGAGATTATAAAACATGCAGGCATGCGCGCGCATCTACTTTGTCTCTGTTTCCTGCCCCGCGTGTTCTGTGTTTCGCAAATTATGTGTATATTATTTAGGAAATAATACAAAGTGTCACCCAAAATTCAACGACTGGAAG
>NC_046658.1:57747495-57750865 GCF_010883055.1 Belonocnema kinseyi | reverse complement strand
GCCACAAGCTATCTAAGGATGGTACTATCGAACGCCACCTCAAGGTAGGCCTAGTGGCGCCATCTCTTGGTCAGGCCGGAAACTTATCAATCCACCCTCGTAAATTTGAGACGGAATTTTTATTTTGATGTGATGTCAAATTTTGGCTAGCGAGATTAGTGAATCTTCATAGAACTGCGAGATTGATTTTTCTATATAGTAGGTATAGATAGCGCCAATCTAATTCAGCGTGAACAGACAGCCACGAATATTCCAGTAGTGGTGCTGGAAAAATTCCAGTCTGCCAGGAATTATTTCCACACGGGTGTACGTATATATGCATACTACTTCCATCAAATCTGTAGTAAAAAAAAGACGTCGAAATTTCTCATAATTTACAGAGTAGTAACTTTTAGAACAATTTAATGTCTTCAACACATCCCGGAGATCTTTATGTTGACGTTACTGAGATTTCTTAAAATTCTCTTCGGCGGTGTAAGGACCTCCTGGAAAAATCTGCGGTACTTTATTTAATTTTTTGTATAGTACAAACTGCATCAAAACTTAATACGTTCTTAAATAAGTACAATGAACACCGGAGTTAGTACCGGTTGTGGGGCTGACAGTAGAGCCAGCGGCGTGGAGTCAATTCTCGGAAGAACTAACGTCAGCGGCAATATCTCCAGCGGTCACTGTATAATTTTCAGTAAAAATTAGCTAAATTTAAATATTGTTCTATGACCATCAATATCTTCATTTATGTACCTCCCTATCAATTGCAAAATTTTCAAAATTAAAAAATCCAATAGAGCTTCCATGCTAGAACAAACAAAATATTGACCAAATGGATTCCAATACAATTGCTAATTGTTAATTGTAATCCACTATTCGTCACCTGAAAATCATCCAACAAATGCAGTTAGAGAAACTTCTCTAAGAAAGTCTACAAAGGTTTGAAAACATTTAGAGAAAAAGTTGGCTTTAAACACAAGCATCATGTTCTTGCCTGTTGTGTTTTGATCCACGTGAATATATTTTTGAAACAAGGGAACACTTCTCTGAGTTAAAGCACCGAAAGCAATCTTGGGTACCAAAACTAGTCGCTATAGCATACCAATACCACACTCCCAATTAATGAGATCGACTAAATTCCGTCTAACTTTCTGGATTTCATATCTCCTAACCATGAACAAGAAAACATGTTAGACAGAAAAGTTTTGCTCAAGTGAGAACAAGGCTTTTCCTTTGAAGATCAGTTTTAATTAAGATGAAAATTAACTAACTAACCTGCTAATCGATCCTTCAGGTGTGGATGACCTTGTAGAGGATGAGGGGCCAGATTAGCAAAGAAACTAGCTCTGAGACCAGCGGCTGCAGCCTGCTGTTGACTATGTTGAAGAGCCTGGAGGTTCCAATGAGGCATTAATGCCTGATTAGGCATGCCCGCGGCCGGTGCACCATTCGAACCTGGTGGTCTATGAGCTGGTACCCTAATGACCCCTCCACCGGTGTAAATAAGTCCTGAGCCACCAGGGAAGAGTCTAAAAGGGGCTAACAAGTCGTTCGAGTGAAGGGAGTGACTCGTAGGTATCTCGGGCGTGCTTCCAGTGTCATCATCATCGTCCTTCTCAGAAGTCTTCTCTTCAGCTTCCGGCTCCCAGGACCGTCTTCCATCCTCCAAGGTCAACGTTCGGTTGTTGCTCTCCTCCCAAGCCCACGATGACCTTCTTTCCTTATCACTGTCTAGCTCCTCTGACGACGGACTCTTTGCATTTTGACTCCTGTTCTCACCCAGAAGTCGACTTATGCTAAAGGGATGGCTTCTCGGTGCTTCAGTTTGCAGATTCTTTGTAATCGTCTGATTCGGAGGTGGGGAATTCGAACATTCGGACGGGTCATCATGATTCCTGTTAGAATCATGATGCATGTAATTCCGGGGACTGCAACTTCGGGAATCGGAATCATCCACGTTTATCTCCTCCGTGGCGTCCATATCGCTCTCCGCGTGATCCGACATGATTGCTTTTGATCGGAGCTAAGTTTTACGATTCACGCTCTTGTGAACTTAGGAAGCAATCATTTTGCTGGGTCCGTTAGTTTTCTTGCTACATCTTACGCAGCCGCGCTAGATAATCGGTCTACAATATTGCTAGGAAAGGTTAAGATGATAGGTTAGATCCAAGAACTCTTTCATGGAAAGATACTTCAAACTGAGATTTGATGATCTTGTGAGACTTGCTAAAAGTTAAGAGCCTTATTTCAAGGGCGTTTGACGGATTAAAAATTAAAGATTACAGGCTGCAAATCTAGAAAAGAGGATCCATCTGAGATCATCCGTGACTATATTCAACCGACATTGTCCGATTATTTCATGCGCTGTTAAGCTTCAAAGATGCCCCTCAGATTTATTGCCCTTGGACGGAATGGGAAAGTGATTGGTTTCGCGGTATCCTTCGAGTAAAGATAATTCGTGGTATCCTTGAAAACTACAAGAAAACTCATTCCTGGTGCACGCAGAATGAGGAACTCCTGGTCGTTGAGCCGTTATCCACGCACACAAAGCAAAACGATCAATCACTCTCGCACAAGTAGAATCCATTCCATATCTCTTGTCACAATATTTTAACAATGGAAGGGTCACTTTTGTCGGCACATCCACCAAGTTCACTTTCGCGCCTTTCACTCTTGAAATACGGAAATCGCGAATCGACACGCGGTCACGTGACAAAATCACTGGCGGAATCGTGACTCGCAGGCCCGAAGTCGCTGCTTGGTCGTGCTGGAGTGAATCAGACCGGTCTCGGGACATAGACGGCGAGAGCAGACCGAGCGAGGAGAACCAGGTGGTTAAGCCCCACCACCAGAAAAGAGAGGGGCGCGCGCGCAAATGCTGAATATATCCTCAAGCGCCTATAGGGCATCGCCTATCCGCGGCCACGCGGCCAATCCCATCTCTACTCGGCACGCCCTGCTGCTTTCTTATTGGCTCAAGATAAATTGATACCTATTTAACATTTGAGTAGAATGTTGCAGGCGATCGCCTCTTTTCCCCCTCTGTATTATTTATTGCGATCGCCTTTTTTCCGCTCGCTTGCTCGATGGCATCCTAACCTTCTTCACTGCGGATACCCGAAGAAGCGGAGGGACTTAATTAATGCGAATATTGTACGACTCCTCTTTACCACCCTAACCTTATCTCTCGCTCTTGGACTATGTGCTTCTCTGTTAGACTGTATGCTATATGGTGGCCCTCCCTTCCTGCCACCATATACCCTTAAATGTGTCTGCCGCGTTTCATGGCTTTTATATTACGCGAAGCTGTTGTTGCAACCGCTGTTGGTACTTTAAGTTGGGTTAGCAGGAGAATGTCTGCGGTTAGTAGGACTTATTT
>NC_046658.1:57744392-57747395 GCF_010883055.1 Belonocnema kinseyi | reverse complement strand
AAGGAAATAAGGGTGAGTGGATGCAGAAAGGCAGAAAGTGGGGAGATCGAGTGTAAAGGAAGAAGGGTGAGTGAAGGCAAAGGTGTGAAGGGTGAATGTGAGTGATTTGAAGTGAAAATTTGGAGCGTGTAAAGTTTTTGAGGTTAGGAGTGAAAAAATAGTTGCTTGGCCAGGGGGGCAAGAGATAGGTGATAAAGGCGGGAAACGTCACGGAGCTTTGGGTAAGGTAGAATGCCGCAGACGCGAAGTCCACAAATTGGCGCCAGAGGGCAACAGTTAATTGACGATCGCACAGAGCAGAAACCCGTAGTGGCTGCAACAGCTGACGTTTCTGAAAGCATTGGAAGTGGGGGGATGGGTGACGTTGATCGCAGTGACAGACGCGATAGGGATAGGGGGATGGGGGGATGTTTGGAAAATTGGAAGCTCTCATTAAAGGATTTAGGGAGGAAACAAGAAAGAGATTGGATGACATGAATAGGGATATGAATAGGCAGGAAAATGATGTAAGGGGGGAAGTGAAAAAGGTCAGAGAAAAATGGGAAGAATGGGATAAACTTTGGAAGGAGAAGAAAGACAAGGTTTGGGGTAAGCTAGAGAGCATTGAGAATAGACAGAGAGAGGTTGACGAACAGAGATCTAGAGAAATAAAACAGTTGGAAGAACGGGTATCCAATCTAGAAATTAGGTATGAGCATATGGGGGAAAAGACAGAAAATGAGAAAATAGTTAAAGGGAATGAAAAGAACTTCCGAAGTGAGAATGAAAGATTCAAGAAAAGACTCAGTGAGATCGAAAGAATATTAGAAGGGGAAGAAAGGGTAAAGAGGAAAAATAACATAGTGATTAAGGGATTAAAAGTGGAGAGTGAAACAGGAGAAGTGAAAATAACAAATTTTTTGCGAGATATTAGAGTGCAGGTAAGGGTAGAAGGATTTAAGATAAGAGGAGGGACAAAAGAAGGAAAAGAAGGAATGTTTCTAGTAAAGGTGGGGAGTGAGGAGGCGAAAAAGAAAATTATGGAGGGAAAAAATTATCGAGAGGAAGAAGGGAAAGAATTTAAGAAGATCTGACATGGAGGGAGAGGAAAAGGAGATGGCAAATAGAGCAGAGGGCTTGGGTAGAGAGGAAAAGGGGCCATGTGGTGTGGATAGGGAAAGATAGGTTATGGATAAATGGGGAGGAATGGGATTTTGGGAGGAGTTAGAAAAGTGGGATGTGATTATGATGAGTGAAACTTGGGCAGATGAGAAGGACTGGAAGGGAATAAAGAAGCTGTTAAAGAAAGGTTATGTGTGGAAAATGCAAGAAGCAAGAATTAGAATTAGCAGTAAAAAGGAGAAAAGATGGGGACATGGAGGAAAAGGATGGAACAATGATAAGAAAAATTTTAATTTTGAAAGTAGAAATAGCGGTGGTGTGTGTATACAGAAGAAGAAGGGAAGAGGAAGGCTGGAGAGTAATAAGGAGGTGGATGGAGGAAAAGAAGAAAGAATTGGTTTTAATAGGAGGGGACTTAAATGCATGACTGGCGAACAAGGGGGAGGGTTATGTGATGAAGAAAAGGAGGCATTTATAAGGAACTCCAAACATAGAGAGACGAACAGGGAGGGGAGCAAGTTACTAGACATGATAGGAGAAACAGGATTGTTTATATGCAATGGCAATATGAAACTAGATGAGGAAGGGGATATCACATTCATAGGAAAGGGAGCAACAGTAATAGACTACATCTTGGCTGAAGAAAGAATGCGGCATATGATAGGAAGTATGAAGGTCGGGAATGAGATAGGGCCCGAGCAATTCCCGGTCATAGTTACACTAAGAAGAGGCGTCAGTAAGCGCGGCAGAGGGAAAAAGGAAAAAGTGTGCGAAAGAAACACGAAAATGAGAATCTGGGGGGGGGGGGGGCTTAAAATTAAAAGAGTTTAAACAAAAGATGGAAAGGGAGAAGGTTAGGTGTGAAAAAGAGGAGGGAATAGACTCGTTAATTGAAAGGTTGAAGGGGTCCATTAAAAAGGTAAAGGATGAGCTGGGTACTAATGAAGAAAGAGTAGGGAGAAAGAGAGGCTGGTGGGATGAGGAACGCTGGGAGAGTAAAGAGAGAATGAAAGAGTGTGTAAGCAAATGGAGAAGAGGGGAAATGGAGAAGGAGGAGTATAACAGGAGGAAAAAAGAACATGAGAAGATGCTGGAAATCAAAAGAGAAAGGGGAAAGGAAGAACATAAAGCAGAAGTAGAAAAAGCGATCAAAGAAGGTAGGGCGTGATATGTGATAAATAGGGAGGAATGGACGGATTATTTTAAGGATCTATTAGGGGGAGAGCAAAATAAGATCAAAGGGGAAAAGTGTAGGACAGTCCAAGGAGAAATGGAGGAAGGGAACGAGAGAACAAAAGAAGAAGTGGATGAGGCAATAAATAGGTTAAAAAGAAACAAGGCGACGGGAGTAGATGGGATGTAGAACGAAGCGATGAAGTTTGGAGGAGAAGGGATTAGGAATGGGATATGGAAGATCTGCAACAAGGTATGCAAAGGGGAAGATTGGCCGGAAGAGTGGATGACGGGACTGGGGGTACCGCTTGTCAAGAAAGGGGAAGGAAAGAAGGTAGAGGAATACAGAGGGATCACTCTCATGTAAGTCGGCTATAAAATATATGCAGAAATCTGAAGAAAAATGTTGGAGAGTCAGGTAGAAGAAAAAGAAAGTATCCCACATAATCAGACGGGATTTAGAAAAGGGATGGGAACTATAGACAACATCTATGTACTTAACTATTTAGTTAACAGAAATTTGGGGAGAAAGAAAGGGAAACTAGTCGCTTTGTTCGTAAATTTCAAAGCAGCGCTTGACTCAGTAAACAGAAAAGTGCTATGGCAGGCAATGGAAGAGAGGGGTGCAGAGGAAAAGTTGGTGGAGAGGATAAAGGAAATTTTTACTGAAACCAGGATTAGGGTGAAAATAGGAAAGAAAAAAGGGCAGGTTTTCTGGACAGGCCGAGG
>NC_046658.1:57730455-57744292 GCF_010883055.1 Belonocnema kinseyi | reverse complement strand
TAGCAGATGATGAGAAGGGGATGAACCTAATGATGAGAATCTTCGAAGAGTATGTGGGAACAAAAGAGCTGACGGTGAACGCAGATAAGACAAAGGTGATGTTTTTCATAAATAGAAAGAGCATAATAAATTACGTTTGGAAGATGAACGGATAAAAAGTGGGAATTGTGGAGGAGTTCTGTTATCTAGGTTTTTGGTTTGAGGCAGAAGGGGGAAACGAGCTGCAGGTGAGGAAAAGAATTGAATGTGCGAGTAAAGTAATGGGCTAAGTATGGGGTATAGGAAAGATAAGGTTCAAAAACGATTGGAGAATGAGAGTCTGGTTGTTTAATGCGTTGGTGTGGGCGGTGCTGTGTTATGGTGTGGAGATCTGGGGATGGAAGGAACATAGGAAAGTAGAAAGCATGCATGAGCGACTTCTAAGGTGGGTAATGGGGGATAGCTGGAGTTGCCCAGGATATATGTTAAAAGAAGAGTTAGGAAGCGAAAATATGGTTACTAGACAAATTAAGAGAGCCTGGAGGTTTGAAGAGAAGCTAAAAAGGGGAGAGGGAAGTAGAATTGCACAAGCATGTTTCGGCGAAATTCGGAACAATGAAGCGAGAGGTAATGTGGGAAATTCAAAATGGGAGGAAGAAAAGAGAAAAATGAGTTGGGTGTGTAATATTCGAGAAGGGGTTATGGAGTGGCAGGACATAGAGTTAGAGCTATTGGTTAAACAAGGAGAAGAGAGATGGACAAAGATTATAGATTCAAGGTACAATAGATGGTATATGATGGTCAAAGGGTTGACGGAACCAGAATATCTGCAAAAAATAAAAAAGGAAGAAAAATAGAGTAGGTTGTACGGTTCAGAATGGGAGAAGGAGTGAGAGCATGCAGATATTGCATGGATGAAGAGGAGAATTTATTGAGAGTATGTGGATACGAAATGCAGTCTTGGGCACATGTATTAGAGAGATGTACAGGAGAGGAAGAGGGATAGTTGAGTGTGGATGAGTGTGTAAGATGGATCTTGGATGGTAGTAGACAGGGAGTGAGGTGGATGAAGAAATTGGAAGAAGTAAGAGAAAGCAAGGGAGTAGGGCAGAGCCAAACGGATGATCCTGAAAAGGGACAGTAAAAAAAACGAAAATTGTTTTCAACCTCGTGGAAAATGCATTTTTTATGGTAAGAGGAAACGGAAGCCCTGGAAGCTCGCTCATTTTAGGAATTAATATCACTACTGTTACTATTGTTTATCCTACGTAATGCGAAAGAGTAGAATATAAGTAGTAGTTAAGTTAGATTAAGGATGGAATTGTAAATATATGTACAGGGAGCGGAGGCCCTTAAACCCGGAAAAGGGAGAGATTAAATATATACACACACATGCACACATGTATATATATATTTTTTTTGAATCAATCAATATCAAGAGTAGTTGAAATACTTTCGGTGTGCCCAGACACTTCGGTAAATAAAATAACCTCAAAATCGTTGACCATATTTTTTTGCATTTGAAAATCAAAAAGAACATTAAATAGCATTGTGTCAAAAGCTACTTTCGTAATTGTTTAAAAAGTTTGAATTACTTATTCCCGTTTAAATTTTTATTTATTTTTCCTGTCAGACACACAACACTGATAAGTTCTTTAGATTTTTTGAACTCTGGAAATTTTAATATTTTAGGACGGTAGATTTAATACCTTGGATCGTTCGTTAGCTTGGATAGTTAGTTTGGATAGTTCGTAATATCCTGGATATTATATTTTAGGATCTTGGATTATATATTCTAATATCTTAGATTTCCGGTATTATCTTTTCTTTAATATCTGTATATTTTAGTTCGTATACTCTGGATCGCTGTCCCATAGTTAATAGTCCAAGATTATACCTGATAACATATTTTTAATTACCAGGTATAATCCGTTTTTCTCAGTGCACATTTATTAAGTGGCTTAAACACTGTTCTGGTCTTTTGTCAAATTTTACGCCATCCGTCTCTCTGGTATTGTACAAAAACTAAACTTACCCACAGTCGGAAACTTATGTAAGCATCTTTAAGTGCATTGACAACAAAGTCCTGTTTTCAGTAAAAAAATGCCTAATTTAGGGTATAAGAAGATTAAGCTGTAGCCTCAGAACTTAAATTTTTGCTAACTTTCAGGGGCTACAATTTCTAACAGAACACCAATTTTCGTTCAGAGTCAAAAAATGATTGAAGGAGTGTCAGGAGGTGAAAAGGAGTGAGATAAGTAAGGAGGTATTGTTGCACGAAAGGGGGGACGAACGGGCAGTAGTATGAGTAAAGGGGTTTTTTGGTAAGATGGAGAAGAAGAGAAGAATAAAGGACGAGAAATGGAGAAGATAAGATTGTAAATAGGAGAGGAAGTAGGTGTAAGAAAATTGTGAATATTGTAAATAGTAGATAAGTATTAGGTATTAGCCGCCGAGGCAGAAGTTGGCAATGCGTGGCAAACCAAGAAAGTAGGGACATGCGTACGAGGCGTGGTGAAGCAAGGAAGGCAAGGCTATAAGAGCGAGCGGTTTTAAAGATAAGGTGTGGATGGATGTTAGTTTTTAAGAGTTAGTATTAGGAAATTTCTGTACAAGAATGAAAGTGTAAGCAAGTCAATTTTTAAAGGCCAGCAGGCCGAAAAATAAACGTTTATCTATCTAGTAAAATTCTAGAATTTTCTGTATCTTTTTTTCACAAAATGTGCATTAAAAAATACTTACCCTCGCTGTCAATTGCAAACTTCAAAACGTAGAATACGCGCACAACTACATTGACAACATCTGCACAATTAAAAACTTTTACCATATTAGATGTATATTTCTTAAGTACATTCGGAAATACATTTCTTCTACAAAACAAAATCGTTTGGTTGACGCATACTTGATTGATTTATAAAAATATTGTGTTTAAGTAAACCAAAATTTAATTTCAAATTAAAATCTACTGTGAAATATACTAAATTTTGTATTATATATAAACTAAATTTTTTTGGGTTATCCATTACTTTGTTGTCATGATTAAAAAAAAATAGATATCACCTTTGGCAACGTTCCGCAACAATGTTCCAGCCCAGGACGTCGATCCATCTCTCTAGCAAGCACCCCAGGCAGCGTTTTTAATGTAATTTAGACCCTACTTTTACGCTAAAAGTGTCCGAAATCGGCCGTTTTTCCTTGTTCAGCGTCGCAGTAGGGTCTGTATTTAAGACAAATTATACCCTCTTTTAAAGCTGAAACTACTACTGTAGGACTTGCGGCATCGAAGCAGGTTCTCTATAATCTCACACCAATATGGCTGAATAAAAATAAGTTTTGTTATTTATCAGAAAAAATAAAATAATATCTGTGATATAAATATCAAGGATTTTCGCAGTTATTTTTTAGACATTTCATTATAGAATTTGTTGATTATGGCGCTAAAGCATAGTTCACTGAAAATACATATTTTAATTTAAATTTGTGTTATTTATTACTTAAATGAATACAATGTAAAACTTGCTGGTTTTAATAAAAAAATCTTTTTATCTCTTTATTAAGCAAAGATAAAAAAAGTCGTTCATCATCATAATTAATGCAATTATACTGAAAAATAAAAATAATGATTTCAACCTTCAATTTAATATTCATCAGGAAATAAGTTTGTATTACCAATAATAGTATTGTTTTTATACCCAATTGTCTCGTCGTCTCAAAATTCGAAGTGAGTAGTCAATCATTTTTCATACATTTGGCTGTTCTTATTCTCCAATAAATATGATAGAAAAATTAAAACATTAAACATTTTCTAACAAAAAGAAATGCTGTTTCCTCCTAAATCAAGTGGTAGGCACGTAAATAGTAATATTCGTCTATAAATTTTTTCAGAAACTCTTAATGATAATTGTTTAGTAACAGAAATGACCAAATCATTGGAAAAGTGGTACTGTTCCTTGGAAAAAAATATTTTCTCCATAATATCATGTTCCAAATAAATTAACCGCAATAATGTAACAAAAATTTAATGACAATCTGCGAATTTAACTATAATTATTAAATACACATTTCAATGTATTTTTTACATTTTTAATTTCATACATAATATTTGTTGTTAATGATAGAAAATATTTTATTCTTATAATTTGTTGTGATTCTCCATCACGTACATGACTGTTTAATACACAAACATTCATTAATTATTGATAAAAATGTTCATAATTACTCATTATTCGACAATTTTTATCAATGTTTCATTATGAATATCATTCTCATACAAATAAATGTTTAGTATTTTCAGTTAAGAGAAAATATTTGTCTGTGATTAAGCATTGCAAAGAAGTATTGATTTATATATAAATACTTAAGGACAATTAGGTTAAATCTTGAATTAAATATTACTGTTTATTAAGTGTGCATTCAATCATTAAGATGACGAATGAGTTCAAGTAACCCGAGTAAAAAATACTTTTTACTTTATTTTCATGAAGTTTGAACATTGTATGCTCATAATGTTCAATGTAGGGTCATTATTAAAGGGGACGTTAAACAGCGTTGAAGTAGGGTCCTGAGTTATAAAAATGTAGGCTCTAAAATTCAGAATAGCTTCAGAGAGGTGTTATAGCCTCAAATTAGGCTCTAATGTTTCATTCTCTAGGAGTTCAAAGTTTAAAGCAGGGGCTATAAGTTTAAACAGCGTCCAAGCAGGTTCTAAGAAGGAGCTGTAACTCCAAAGTAGGGTCTAAATTTCGACTTGGGGGTAGGTCTACGTTTTGTTGCCGTGCAGTACAGCAGTTGCGAGTACAGACCTTTTGCTTTAAATACCATACTTCTTGTTCTATTTAAGTTAATTTTAAGTCACATATTCTTCAAGCTACTATTCAGTTTGCTCAAGATTCTCTGTAAGCTTTGATTGACTTTGCTATAATGTGCAAATCATCTGCAGACGCTAACCCACGCACCTTCACTGTCTCGAGATCCACACGTTCTTCGTCGAGTAGGGCCATTCTTAGCCACTTATCCATGAATATAATAAATAGCTAAGCGGACATAACGTATCCTTGAATAATAACTTGCTTCATATCGAGTCAGATGCTCAGGTTGTTCATTTATTCTCACACTCGTTTTGCTACCTGCGTATACTGCTTTTATTGCTTTTAGGAGATTACCGTTGATTTCGTACTTATTTCGGCCTTTCCAAAGTCTACTTGTACCTACTCTATCTTCAGAGACATTAATTCTTTTAACTAGGATGTCCGATGTTTCGGCTTCGATGTCGTAGTCGTGCTGCTCCATAGCATCACCTCCTAATAATTTCTGGCAATGGTCCCTATGACCGCCTTTTACTTTGTATGCATCATATACTGTTTCACCCTTGCGATTCCTAATTTCGACTAACTCTGTACTACTAATTCCTTTCTTGTCAACCTTGCGCAATTGCCAAACAAATAATTTCTTATTTCCGTCGAAAGCAGATTGTATTTTCCTCTCCTCTTTCGCTTCAATTTTATCCTTGCATTTGTAAAGTAGTATTTTTTTTTTTATTCATGTCCTCAAAATCATTTTCTTGTATAATTCTATCGCCATCTTCAAGACCTGTTGTATTCAAATATCTTAAATACACTTGTTTCTTTTCATTAAAGGCTACGCGGATTTCGTCTTTACAGCAAGCATTCCCAGTCATCCTTGCTATAGACGCAGTGCCATACACTTCAGCCGAACTGTTAGCATTGATTTCGAAAATCATTGTACATGCGCTCTCTATATCTTTATTGTGAATTAGCGTCTCTAAGTAGTTCTATCAAGGCCTTCATTTATCATACCTGCAAGTTCTACTCGTTTTTTTGGTTTCTGTAAATCCTCTATCTTGATGCGCGCCTGTTTCATCTTTCTAGTTCTCTTTCTTCTCCATCCTTTACCTCACTTCATTTTGTAACTAAGTCGTAATGATCCGTTTCATATCTAGAACCTCCCATTACTCTTGTTTTACTTGGGCCCGATCGGGCATACTACCTATTTTGTGGGTGTTAAATGTGGCCCCCTCTAGACCATGGTTGAACAGCCAAACTTGAAAGCAGATGGTGACCCATCAATTGCGGAGCTCAAAGTGGGTTGACTCCAAATCACCCAGGCTTTAATGTAAAGTGCCAAACGTCAAAAATATTTCAATTAATAATTGAAAAAGTTACAAAATAAGTTAAAACTTCCAAAAGCGAGCACAATACGAGTTCGTAAGCATCATATACTTCAATATTATAATCCGTTTTTTTCAAACTAACTTTTTACATGTAAGTTTGATGTAGAAGTGGAAAGTAACTTCAATATATAAATTAAAAGCAAAAATATATTGCAAAATACTTAAATAGTTTTTCATGCACAAATGCTGGCCGTTATATTGCGTCTTTCGACTTTTTCCGTTTGCTCTAAAAAAAGATGTTTAAAAAATATTTTGTTTCGAATCTTACATACACCAATGTTTTTATATGGGGATCTGTTTGATGAACTACTTTTTTTATTCTCAAATTTCAGTTTAAGAGGTGATATACGATTTTAATATTATTTGATTTAAAAATTCCTTCAATCAAGAACAATAAAAATAAATTAATGTGGGCCCAATCGGGGCCAGACCGGGTCCACTTGGTTCCCGATCGGGTATTGCGTTTCATTTCGAGCCTGGACCCATCTAGATAGCCCAATTTGGGTCAAATTCTGCCCGATCTGGCACCGATTCGTAAGTCTTAACGTAATCACGTAATGCAATGTGTAAATGTATGCAGATGCTGATCGTGCTTTCCCTAAAAGTGGTTTATTCTTAGGGAAAAGGTTTTTGTATAATTTTCCAATTATCGAGAAGAACACAGGATTTATTAACTCAAAACAAGCAAACAAATGATCTTACTTCATTGAAAGTTCTTTTTATATTAATTTTGTCTCTCGGGTCACCAGACCTCACAAGTGTCAAGTAATCCCGAAGTGAATAGCCCCTCGACCTATCTATAGTATAGTTTAAAATATCCGCAAAGGCGTCTTGTACCTCATTTTTTTACCATCAAGTGGAACGTAATACGTTATTTTTTAACCCACAAAAATCTAGGAAATTTAAATCAGTGCCCCTTAACATAAAGTTTTGTTATCTCATTCATTATCAGACCGACTTTTTGGCTAAGCATGTGATTCGCTATCTATTTCTGACCATAGTTCGAGTCTGTGCTTTAACTTTCCGTTTTATATTCCTCTACTACTGTCGCATTCCTTTTTCTTTGTTTCAGGTACTCATAAAATATCTAGCTTCCTTACTTGCATTATTCCTCGTAATTGTTTTGCCTTAACATCATTCACAACCAATCTACATTTATTACCTGAAACTAAGAACGTCAGTCCACCAGACTTTGGTCAATGGAGGGGGGAGTATAGGGATAAGTAGAACAGGAAGAGTCATCGTTGGTTTTAAACTTCCTAAGTTATATATGCTACCATCTGTCCATCTTTAGCCTGCCCCTAGGCTTGTTTTTTTTACTACTCATATCTAAAAACAAAATTTCATCAACAAGAAACTTAATATGAAACCAAATTTTAATGGATTAAAATATTTTTCCTAGTGCTATTCTTTTTTGTTTTTATTTGCGAGAAAACTTAATTTTAAACTTAGTTTCCGTTAAAATAGTCAAAATAGTTTAAAAAATGTCAAATTAGCATCATCAAAAGTTTTCACAGAAAAAAACGAAAGATAAAGTTTACATCATCACATGAATCGAAGATAATTTTTAATTTTTAACCGTGTCTGGATAATATTTTGCTTTATAATCGCTCCATTTTCATTCGTGATCTAGCGAGAATTGTGATGCTAGCGCTATCTACCGTTGTTTAACTTCATGAAATTGGAGAGAACTGGGGATTCCCATATGTCACTTGCTTTTTGCTAAATGGTAAGTATAAGTTCTAATTATTTTACGCTAGTCTAATTTATTTCGGAAGAGATATATCAGTAAGCACAATTTTTTTCGTGTTTTCTGTTACTGACTCTACATGTTTTACCGAAATTTGCTCACTTCAGCGTGAAGCAGTAGACGATATCAGAATTACTCTCTTAACCTCAGCGAAACTTTCGCCGAAATATGTTTAATTTTTAACCGCTTGCTAGTCTTACCTGCAACAAATTCTAACTTATGTTTTTACTGTGTTGTTTTAAATCTGGTGTGCCGATTTATAGCTCGGATTCACCCATACTTTACCGTTTTCCCATTGCTGCTAAAGATGCAGTGACAAATATACACTTACTCTAAATTCTGGTTTAAAGTATCAAAAGTTTCTGGTTAATAATTTTCTGGTTAATTTTACTAGAAATTCGGGTAAATGTAACTAGAAGTTCTGGAAAGGCTAACCAGAAATATTTACCA
Source organism: Belonocnema kinseyi (assembly GCF_010883055.1). Lineage (NCBI taxonomy): Eukaryota > Metazoa > Arthropoda > Insecta > Hymenoptera > Cynipidae > Belonocnema > Belonocnema kinseyi. The sequence goes on along the minus strand of NC_046658.1, from coordinate 57,735,923 downwards.
GACAGTTTTCTGGTAGCTGAAGAATACAGCTTTCTGGTTAACATAACCAGATCACAGTAACAAAAGTGTTCACAATGATACCGAAATCAAAATCATTTTGATATGCAAAAAAAAATAATATCGAATTCAAGAGCATTTTGATCGGCCGAAGAGAATGATCAACTTTTGAGATTATTATGATCTGTTTCGGGATCGTGTATGAAGTCAAACCAAGATGACTGACGTTCTTACAATACTTTAGCTCATATTCAAGCTTTTTATAGTTTCTGATCGTGCAGTGTACTTAAAAAGTTAAAATAACAACGAAATTTGATATTAGAGAATATAACCTGTTAAGTGTGGTTGTCACTTGCGTGCGGTTAGATACCATATTTAGGTTATGTCGTTATGACACCGGCGCCAAGAATTGGCGGCTATTTTGTTTCGTCTGACAAATCAAACAAAAAATGAGATCAAATTGATCCGAATGGAAAATCATTATGGACCATTATGGTCCTTTTTTACTGTGATGTTCTGGTAAACATAACCAGATGTTCAGGTAAACTCAACCAGATATGCTGGTAGATGTCGATTTTTGACTATTGAATTTCGATACTCTTCTACCTCCATGGAGTCTTCCTAATCCCCTCTGATTTTATAAGCACTACACGTTACATTTTTCCAAAGAAAATAATCCAACAAAAGTTTCCGACAACAACGTGCAGCAACTATGTTCCGCTTCGCTATAATGTCGCCTCCCTATAATCTATAGGTGAATATATGTAGTAATAAATGGCGATAGATAGAACACTCGAAGCAAAATTAGCGTATTGTTGATGCGTTCTGTTTTAGAAATTATTCGTTAAAACTATTTTGTTTGTGATTTTACATTATATACATGTAGATCACTTGGTCAACACCCACATTATCGAACATTCATTTTATTTATTTATTTTCACAATGTTAATATTTTAGAGAATACTTTTCAAAGACACCCAAAAGATCTGTGACTCCTGTGTAGAAATAGCCCGGTTTGAACTGACCAAAAGAAGGTTTCTGGCCATAATCTGACCGGGTCAAACCGGGGTACTATTTTGTTAATTGCCCGGTCGGGATCTGACCGAGTTCCCATCGGGACTCAGTCGGGCCAAAAATGGTGCATAATAAAAATATCATAACCTTAAAAACATCTTAAGAAATATCCACAAACGACTGCCGTAAGTGGGTCGTTTGTAAATATCTGACTGGCGAAAGACCAATTTTTTGTGTTTTAGGTGTTTTTTAATCAATTATGAAAGAAAAATTAAACTAATTTTAATTATATGGTTTCCTACTTTTGGTTCTGCGGTTGCCAGACTTGTCGTGGTTGCGAAATCGTTAACCAACTTCTTTTTTATTTCCAAACATAGTTTCCCAGTGAAACTATACTTGGTTTTTTTGTGATACGATTTTTGCTTATTTTTAATGTATTTATATATTATCTTGAATAAGCAAAAAACGTAATAAAAATAGAAATAACTTTTTCCGAACAAGGTTTTGAATCACGTTATCATGTTTGCACGTGATAACGATTCGGCGACTTCCGGAGTCTTTAATGCTAAAAACGCAGTAAAACGTCGATGGACGCCAGGTTATCCGTTAAATTTCACAAAATTGTATCCAATTTTCTGGAACAAGCAGATTATTTATAATAGTTAGTGATTTATTTTGCTAATAAGTAAGCATTATTAATATTCATCAACGTTAATATTAAATCAATTTTCTCAACCGGTTTCATAGGTTAGGATGTCACGTGAAGGCCCCTGAAATTTATTTTATCTCTTGTAAAAAACCTATGCAATCTAAGTTACACTTAAGGTAAATTTGTTATGCAATTTAACTTTAATTTCTTACAATTCAATTTCTTACAGGAAATTAAGAATCATAACCTATATTTCAGTACTTACATTGAATCAATGTTTGTAGTTAATATATTTATTATTATGAATGCTGTTCTTAAACTGAAATTACAACATCTTTTTACAGGTGGAAGTAAGTGCTGACAAAGATTCTTATCTCTACCAGTTGGTAGAATATGTTCGCTGTGGTAAAAAGGCTCCAATAAAATGCGATCGAGGAGCCCAGTCAAAAACCGGTCGGATTCCGACCGGGTTACCCTATTTGTATCCGGGATCCGATCGGGTTACCCGGTCGGGAGGCGACTGGGTACACCCGATCTGGATCCGACCAGCGCAGCGTGACGAAACCAACCAGAATCCGACCGGGCAGCCTGACTAGATTCCGGATACAAGCAGGGCAACCCTGCCGGAATCCGGCCGAAACCCGGTCATAATTTCTACACAAGCTGGTTTGGAAATATTCCTGTAGCACTGATTTTTAGACAGATAACGCGCAATTTCTTCTCATAACACAACTAAATTCACGTTTTACTATAATTATTTATATTTATATAACTGAAAATACAATTAACACATCGCGATTGTCGAGAATTGTACATTTACGCGAAAGCGTCAATTGACACATCCAGCATAATGACATCAGACAAAAGACAAGTTTTTGTAAATCGACAAAAGATCGCGACACTTTTGTTATCAGAAATATTGACCAGAACAGTTTTAAACAGAAAAAATGAACCAGAGTGCATTAACCATAATTTTCTAGTCATATAAACCATATTTTCGGAATAAAATAATTAGAAATTTTTTATCCAGATGCGTATAGTAACTTTAACTAGAACTTTTTTTTGAGTGTAGGATAAACTTTCGCCAAATAGCATGTACACTTTATCAGCGGAAAATTTTCATGCAACAAAATTCAACTGCAGGTTTTTCTGTATTGTTTTTAATGAGAATTTTTGAAACAGCAACAAAAATGACTTTATTTGTATTAGGTTATTGGGATATTTATTGTCAAATTAGTTTTGTTAGAACGGAATAAGCATACTACTATTTTTGAACGTAAAATCTTTTTTTAACTCAGGGGTTATTCACAAAATATGTGATATGTTTGGTGGGAGGGGTCAAAGTAAAATGAATTATATTTATGTAGAAGAAAATTGTTTTAAATTTAAAATAGATGTTCTATTCACGAAATTTTATATTATATTATTTGTTTAAAAAAAATGCACACACTATACAAAAATTATAATAATTTTTTGCAAATATATATGTTATATAATTATGAAAAAATTGGCACCAATTTTTGCACACATATAAGTTTTGTTTTAATTTTTCAAAATTTAAAAAGTATGAAAGCTGAAAGTGATATAAAAGAACGAACTATTCTGGTAGAATACGACAATTTACGTAAGATTTCTTTTCTAGAGTAAAAATGTTGTAATTTCATTGGAAAATCCAATTACGAATATCTTAAACTGTTTGTATTTTCAAGCTCGTCATTTACTGAATTTCTATAGTTGTATTTTGTTCATCTTCAGTATTTTATATTTTACACACGAGCTGTTTAATTTAAAGAAGTACACGACGACATGGAAAAGCAACTATTGTAATTTAAACACTAAAGTCAAAATGTATGTAATTATGTATATTTCTTGGTTGCATTATCATACATTTTTCTGACTGTCTTTTGAACTGATTTGAGAAAAAATATGTCATAATATATTTAGTTTGATTATACCTCTGAATCTGGAAAAAGGAATAAAAAACATAAATACTAATTTCTGCAAAGAAAAATATTGAAACATAACATTTTCTTGAGATACAACGATAAAAAAGTACTTCGGCCCAGCAAACAGGATATTATTAGATTTCTTAAAGATTGAAAGAATCGTCTATTTCACGTTTCAAAATGAATTGATACCTTTGCAAGAAGAACAAAGGTAGACCCTAATTACTGATCGATCGTTGTTTACGAAAAAAGGGTTAAGTAGTTGCTGGTTCTCACTTATTGCAAGTAAGTGGGCTGTGTTGAAGAAAGCTCTGATTTTGTAGAAGTACGTATTTGAGAGTATGGCATTGGTCGGTCGATCGTAAGAGAACGTGTACGTGTGCACAAAGGTGCCTACGGGCTGAACCAAAATGGTGACCGGTGCGCGTTAGCCTGCCGCCATCTTTTTACTTTCAATCTCTAATGTTCTGGATGATATTTATGTCCCGAAAGACCGTCTGGCCAGTTTCAAACTACTCATGTTCAGAAATACTACGTTTCGTGAAAGCAGTTCGTCATTTATGCCTCACACGCATCTTTTTCGATCGTTACTTTTACTTCGGTTACTTTACGAGGGTTAAGTTCGTCCCTTTCTGAGCGCACCTAATAATCACTTGCACGAGTTTTTAAGTCTGCCTTATAATATTTCGAGGATTTTCAGCAAATTCCTGGGAGAAGAATTACCCAAAGTACCATTAGGCCGAACAGAGCCAAGTGGTTATGTTTTCATTGCGAATCTTTCGCTGAGATGGTTCATGAAATGTGAAAATCAAAAGGATGTTTACCGCCTGTGTCGTTAAATTTTAGTTTTTAAATCAAATTATATTTCGTACAGGTACACCAGCGCGAAGGGCTTAAAAAAGGGGAAATAGGGTAATTTTTCTGACGAAAAAGGGGAAAAATTAAACATTTATTTTTACAATTTAATTTTTTCAATTGGATGTACATAATATGACACGGGCAATCCATTCACCGCGATATAAAAAAGTTTGAGAACAAATTATTTAAATCATAACAATTTTTAGATGTATTAAATCGTTCGTATAAAGTCAGGGATATTCCAATTTATAAAATTAGTAATAATATATATCAAATTCTTCTTGAACGTGAACAATTTTTTAAAACAGAAATAAATAAATATTCATTTTTATGAGCATAATGAAAATAATCTAAGTTCTTGTCTTGCACGATGTTTCTTCATACATATTCAAAATAGGCCTAGAGTGTTTTTTCTTATCTTATCAATTATGTTTCAGCCATTAGCATACAAAATATTTATAAAAAACTATTTACTGAAAATAATGCTTTTATCATCGATACACATAATGTGGCGTAACAGAGTATCTCTCGTGAATTCCCGAGTTGGAGCAAGCCTCCGCAAAACTCCACAAACCATTTCTTAATATATTTTTCATATGTGAAAGTCATTTTATTATTTTCAATTCGCAACAACAAGATAATGTATATAGTTAATTACAGATATTTATATTTGAATGCCCCATTCGTGCCTTATAATAATTTAACTATTTTTATTGAAAATAGAAAAACTGGTCTGGGCCTTGCAAGCGCCACTGTTTAAATGGGGAAAAATCAGGCAATTTCTACACGGGCAATGGGTCGCCATCAGTTTACAATAGACTGTTTACGTTTCCAATGACTGATTTAATGGAAAGGCCATTGCGAGGTAACCTCCGAAGCTTCTGTTATATTGGCGTTCTCGTATATTCACCAAACTCTCGCTTTCAGGCACACCGTTCTCAGCCTTCCTAGAAGGGCTGGCTCAAGCACTTTTTCAGGGAAGCATGGCGAGAGCGGTTGCGAAA
>NC_046658.1:57729059-57730355 GCF_010883055.1 Belonocnema kinseyi | reverse complement strand
TTATTAGGGGTTTGACTATACGATATCCCTGGTATATGGAAAATGGTCAAGGATATTCATTTTCGCTGATCCAGGGATCATTCTAAATTCCTTCGTTCGTTTAAGCTAAATGTTTGGCTATAATAAGGAATAATATCCCTGTCACAGCTCAATTTTTTTTTACCGTGTATTTTAAATTTAAAAATATGGTAATATGGACTGATAATATTTATGTAGAAATTTAAGATATCCAAAAACGTAAAAAAAATGCGGATACTTAAAACTACTAGAGTTACGAAAGTTATAATTTTTCCAAACATATGTCAAAAACTGGAATTAATTACTTGTCTAAATATCTAACTTATTTGAAAAATGGTTAGAACTCTTAATATTTAAAAAATTTTTATTAAGGATTTTCCAATAGTTTTTGTTTTTGACATTTTAATATTAGAAAATAAAAAAACCAAGGACTTGAACGAACATTTCTCGCAGACATATTGCATTTTATTCAAACGACTTTTTCCAGGGATTTATTGATTAAGTGCTATTTATAATTTATGTCTTAATATTTAAAAATATGCTCTTATTCATATTTAAGTAGATTATGTTTTTAATTTTAAATAAAAATCCAGGGACGCGAAAAAGCGCTTCGTGCGCATGCAATTGATTTCGGCTGACTTTTAAAGTAGAATTTACTGAATAATTTTTATCAAATTTGTCCATGAATTTTCAAGTGCTTTCTAATTACTTTAATGCATTTTTGTAATAACAGAGAATTTGAGGATATTTTAAATTACATCTCATTTTGAAGGATTTCTACAGATGTTAACAATTGCAATAAGGGATATATGTAAGAATTGGAAATCTTTCAAAAAATTTGAAAGACATTAAGTTATTTTAAGCGATTCAACAGAATGTCAAGAGATTCGATTTAAAACATTTTAAAAATCTAATTATTATAAAATGTCTTCATTATGGACTTTTAAATAGTTTCTGTTTTTAATATTAGAAGATGCCAGTCCAAGTACGTCAAAACATACTTCATGCGCATTCCATTTGCTGATAGTGTGAAATACTTAACGCGCTCAAACTTCAACCATTTTAATTTTGCTTTTAAAGGCATTTTGAAGAGTGTGGTTTCAAATTGACTCTCAAAATATTAATTGTAGTCAGGTTGAAATAACGAATTTCAGAAAGAAATATTTAATTATACATCAAACTCTCGCTTTCAGTCCAGTGTCGAGGTTTGCCTTTAAATAACGTTGGACTGGTTTCAGGGGGATCGAAACATGAACAATGAGGGCCGGCTGACTCGTT
>NC_046658.1:57723776-57728959 GCF_010883055.1 Belonocnema kinseyi | reverse complement strand
AATAATAAACTTTCGAACTTAGCAATTTTGTCCAAATTCCTGATTTACGAGAACAATTTACATAAAGTAACTAAATGTGTAACTCTTCTAACTAAACGTTTTTCTTAATCCAAGCGTACACTTTCTTTGAGTTTAATATATTCTCGATTCACTCGTTCGCCTCAAGAATTTTTTTCCGTGTAGGAATATTTCTGAAATCCTCAACCAGGAATTGTTGATATTTGAAAAATTTATATTCACAATGCATAATTTAGAAATTGCTGAATTTAAAACGTCTAGAAATGGTCCCATACGACAAAACCAAAATTGTTTGATTTCAGACGCTTTTAATTTCAAATAGTCTAGCAATACAAACAGTATCTACTTAAAAATTCGAAATGTGTGAAGTACCCTGAACATTTTCAAATTAAACCAAGACGTATAAAATAATGTCAAATTAAAAATGGGTTTAATTTTTATATAAAAAAGGCCCTTTTTTGAATTTAGTGTTGCCTCAAAGAAACGCTTCGGTTTCGTTATTTAAGAAAAAGTAAGAGAAAGACGTTCGTTTAAATTTGGATAATTCTTTATATTAATTAAATATTATATAGAGCGTATATTTCTAGACAAGATATTTTTAACCTACTTTAAACAGCGCTTAAATGCCGTGTAGAAATGTCCCCGGTTGGCCCTAATACAACAAGGTTTCTGGTCGGATCCCGGCCGGGCTACCCCTGGCTGGGTTTCATGGACAGGAACCGGGCGGGAGCCGGTCGGGCTACATTTTTCTCGAATCACGTAGTCTGGGGCCGGCCAGTTACTGGCCGGGCCAACCCTGATTATATCCTATGGTCGGGAGCCGGCTGGGCACTGGTCAGGTTGATGTTTTTGTAGAAATTACAAATTTTTTAAGAACCGTGATATAATCAAAGACGTAATTATGGATGCTAGATGAACTATTATTGGAAATTTATCATTTAGAGATTTATTAGATCAGTGAAACAAAAATGAGCTTCTTTAAATTCTTTTAAAAAACACATTACATTTTTTCGAATAATTTAACATTTTAAATTAAACTGTTATCGAATCTGCTATGTGCAATAACAGAAATGATACAATTTTTATAAACTTCTCTATATTCAGAAAATGTTTAGTATGTACAATTTCAAATTTACCGCCATATATAGCGTCTGCTGTGCATAGACACTGAGTAATTTTCAGTTTCGCACCTGTAACGAGAATGCTTCTTGCACTCACGTCGCGTCGTCTCTTCGAAGTTCGCAAATAAAATGGAGAGTCGTAGTTAAAATCAACCTTATTTCAGTAATTAGTTTAAATCCCCCACTTAGTGCGCGAATAATTATTATTTTTAATTAAAATATAACCTTGTGTATACAGTTTTTACTTTCTTGCTTCCTAACCTTAAATTACCACGTGGCTTCCAAATTTCTATGAGATTCTATCATCAGGGAATAAAATTCTACTCCAATTTTCTTACCAGAATTGGTTCACTTGATTTGACTTTTAAAGTTCAACGTAATCTTTACGATGAGCCTTAAAAGACAAAACAAGTTACCAATTTCTCGCCTGAAGCAACATTTCTTAAACGCTTTTTGGCCGGATTACCCGACCGGATCCCGGCCGAAATATTAAGAATCTGATTTGTTTGTAAATGTTTCAAATTCTAGAAGATATTCAATTTGCGTTCAATATAAAAATTTAATTCAGGTCAGATTTAATCTTTGTTATTTTTGCTGAAATTTTGGTCTAGCCGTAATATTTCAGGGGATTAATTTCGAAATAACAAATCTTAATATATTATATATCAACTGAAAATTTAGGTATAGCCCGTTCCGCTTTTGTTTGCTCACGCTTGAGTGTTCGCCTGCGTGACAACCGCAGACATCGTGCACCCCGCACAGCTACTGTTACATCTACCTGTGGCACGGCCTCAATTCTCATAAGGGCTTTTGAAGGGTTTCACTGCAATTACAATTTTTATTCAAATTAAAACTAAAAAATATTCAATGTAGACAGGTAGACTACCGTACTCAATTATATTTAATTTCGAAAATAGTTTATTCATATAGATTCAGAGAAAATATTAAAGCATTAAAGTTTAACTTTAATCATATGGTGATATTCCAAAAAATGCAATTAATATTATAATATATTATTTTGTAATTAAAGAAAAACTTTGACTATACTTACAGTAGCATATTCTAGTTTTAAATAGATTAATTTGGTAGATGTAAAGCGAACACATTTTATTTCCAAGTATCGTATATTTAAAGAGAAAAGGGCACAAAAGGGAAGTTTTTGAGAATACGGGAAAAACGCAAAGAAAAAAATAGTATCTAAAAGACAATTGGATACAATTCCGGATCGCTTATGATAATTACGAAAGAAGAGGTTAAAGATTTTTAGTCTATAAACAAGTCATTTACGTATTATTTTCAGATTATGTACAATTGTGGAACGTAGGTAGAAATTTGATTGAACAATGAAAATGGCTGGATGATTGAAGAATTTCGTAATCCAATAATTGATTATCTACTTACTCATGAAGTATGACTCAAAGCATATATAGGGGTAATTGAAATGGCAAATCGATCTTGAGAAATGCGACTTAACGCCCGATTTTAAGTCAATAATAACCGTATGGTGTATATGCACTCGTGCATGAAAAGGCAAATCTTAAATTTCTATTACCAATCCACTTAAGACTTAACTACGGAAAATTTGCGAGGACTCAAGAGTCGGCAGATATATATGTACATACGTGTGCAATTACGTATCGTATGACTTGTACGTTGTGGTAACAAAACGATTTGCTGCTATAAGAAAATTGCTTACCTATTCCGGAACGCAGTGAAGCCGCGATTACATTTACTCTTGCCTCGATTTCAGTGAGTCAGAAAGACCTTTTTAATGGCATTCGTCTCTATTACGAAAGATCTTGAAGAGCAGTACATATAATCCAGCATCTGTAAATGAAAGGATATGTGTTATGCTTTCTTAAAAAAGAAATTCGCATAGGATGTTTATGCGATTTAAAAATTGAGAAGTTGTATGTATTTTACACTTAATACTAAATACAATTTTCTAGAACTATTGCACAGATCATTGTAAGGGAGATTTACCCCCTAAATTTTTTTGTGTGAAATATTTTTTTTTCGCTCTTTGTTGAAAAAGATTGAATAAATTTTTTTTTATTTCAATATGATATGCAAAATTTCCGAGAAATAAATTTGTGAAAGTGATCGTTTTATGAAAAGTGATCGTCTTTTCTTTTTTATAACTGAAAAAGTTTTTATCAAAAAAATTTCGAACATTTAATCTAATATGGGCTTGATCCCAAACTTCGAAAAGAACTATTCTGAAATATTTCTCCATTGAATTTTCATAAGTAAATTAGGCATTTTTATAAATAAATAGAGATTCATAAAAAAGGGCCTAATTTATTCACTATTTTGTGGATTAATATTCCTAACACATTCCAGAATATACTGTACAAATTTGAAAGTGGAGAAATGAATAGTTATTAAATGACGAATTTTCAGCCTTTAACGGCTTCAGATAAAAATTCATCATTAAATAACTATTCATTTCTCCACTTTCAAATTTTTACAGTATATTCTGGAATGTGTTAGGAATAGTAATCCTTATATGGTATATATAATATCTTAATATTATTAGTTCGGGATCAGCCGCATATTAGATACAATGATTGAAATTTTCTTGATAAATACTTTTTCAGTTATAAATAAAGTTCAGATGATCACTTTTTTTAAAGCGATAATTTTCAAAAATTTATTTCTTAAAGATTTTGCATGTCATATTGAAAAAAATAAGTGTTAAATATTTTTCAACAAAGAACGAAAAAAAAAATATTTCACGCAAAAAAAAATGTAGGGGGTAAATCTCCCGTGGAATGACCCATACACAAGTTGCAATTTTGATGATCGATATATCGATGTATCGATCGATATAAAAAGTCTCGAAAAAATCAAATATTAAATAAACAATGTTATTAAGTTTAAAATCGTTTCCATAATCAAGAATATATTCTCTTTTATAAAATTCCATCATTAATAGTTGAATCGTGATACTCAGGGGCCATCAATAAAGGACCCCGACTAAATGTATGGGAAAATGGCTTTCGGTGGATTTAGCTGAAACTTTGTAATTTTTAAGGTTATAAGTGCCGAATGAAATATCGGTAAAAAAAATTTTTAAAAAATGGACAGTTCTAGCGTTATGCGGCGCTAAGCGCTCAAGATTAGTGAATAAAATGAATTACAATAGATTTTGTTAGAAAAGCGATGTCAACATAGAAATCACGGTTCAGATCGTGGTCTGTCATATTTTCGCCTACACCGTTGACTCATATAGCGCGCTTCTCAAAACGATCAAACGCTAAGCGCCCAAGATTTTAACTTGACTAATTAATCACTTCTTTAAAGTCAGAAATGGTACCCAAAGTAACATTAGTAACTAGTGCGCACATCGAATAATAACAGTGTACCCTTCGCCAGAGGATCGAACCCTAAGCGCCCATGATTAGCGAATAGAATCAATCCTAGCAGCTTTAGCAACACATGCGATGTCTGTATACGAAACACGCATCAAGAAGTGGTCAGGAACATGTGTAGCCAAACCTATGACAATATGAGTCAAGTTAAAATCTTGAGCGCTTAGCATTTGATCGTTTTGAGAAGCGCGCTATATGAGTCTATTCACTGATCATGAGTGCTTAGCGTTCGGCACTCTTGAGAACAGTACAATGTAATTATCGGAATGTACGCACTAGTTACTAATGTTACTTTGGAAACCATTTCTGCTATTAAAAAAGTGATGAATTAGTCAAGTTAAAATCTTGGGCGCTTAGCGTTTGATCTTTTTGAGAAGCGCGTTATATGAGTCAACGGTGTAGGCGAAAATATGACAGACTACGATCTGAACCGTGATTTCTATGTTGACATCGCTTTTGTAACAAAATCTGTTGTAATTCGTTTTATTCACTGATCTTGAGCGCTTAGCGCCGCATAGCGCTAAAACTGTTCATTTTTTTGGATTTTTTAAACGGATATTTCATCCGGCACTTATAACCTTAAAAATCACAATGTTTCAGCTAAATCCACCGAAAGCCATTTTCTCATACATTTAGTGCGGGGTCCTTTCGTAACAGTTTTTTCCGGGGG
>NC_046658.1:57714563-57723766 GCF_010883055.1 Belonocnema kinseyi | reverse complement strand
CATAGGTGGGGGAGGTGATATTTGTAGGTAATATTTTTAACAAACTGTACCTATAGAAAATCAATGTATCCAAAATTATATTGTAACGTTAAAGTTCAGTAGTTCAGTTAATTTATAGTCGGGCACGAATCCTCAATGGGGCCCGACTAGCGCTGAAACATTAATTAGATTTTGTCATTTACTTTTTGAAATGTAACTAGAGATTAAACAGGGATTAGAAAAATCTAAAATCTTTAGTAAAAATTTAAATCTTCTAAGTTGTTGTTAAAAATATAAAGTTAAGTGATTTGATAAAAGGTTTCAGAAAATTGTATATTCTCGTTTCATTACATTTTGATAAGCGTTCATTATGATTGCAATCGTTCTTATGTATACTATAACAAGTAATTAATAAACATGGATTAAAATAAATATTAAAATAGCTACATCGGCTTACATACAATATTAATTTTGCTTTTAAATGGTTTTCAGTAGACTTGATGCAGAATACTTTTTAGAAGACAATCACTTAGAAAAAGATTCTTTGATTTAAAGAAAAATATTCATCGAGTCACAGTAAGAAAGAAGTATCTTTAATTCAAAGAAATGTTTTTTTTCCTAATAACAATATTTGTTTTCAATTTAAAATGATTTTCCTAATTTATCACTTACTTTTGGCTAAATGAACCTAAAAATAAAATGAGGAAACGGTTTCTTTAATTTAAAACAAATATTTTTCTGCGTGCTTCAGGAATTCACACTGATTCATTTTGAAGACATTTACAATTTAAAATTAGCCGACTTGTTTCATTTGGTATGTTTAAATTTTAGAATAATGAACTCTAATTAAAGATTTATATTTTGAAAGTAGTTATGTAAATATGAATTTTTTTTTTTTCGAATATGTAGTTCAATTTGGAAGATTTACAATTTAAAAATTCTTGAATTGCAACTATTAAAAGTTTCAATTTTATATTAGATAACAACTTCTGTCTCTAGTTTTTACATTTGAAACATTTTAAAATTGATTTTTAATTGTTTTCATATATATCATATTTGAAGTAAAAAGGGTACCTTTTTCAAAACTATAAAAAGAAAGAAGAACGCAAGGGAATAGGGGAAAGACTGAGATCACTGCCATAGGTTTCTGGGCTGCTAATATTAAATTGGCAACCGAATATGATCTGATAAGAATTTTTTAGAATTCTTTTTTTTAATTTTAGAAGAATTGAGAACTATACTTGTAAAAATGGCCTTTAAGCTTAAGGTAAATAAGGCTTTAAATTATGTGACAATTCTTCGTGAAATAAGCGGAAACAATAAAGAGGTCTCTGGCTTCTCTTCTTTGTCTTGTTGAAAATCGTCGAGCGTGAAGTTAAGACTGTCTTCCTGAGTTTGTGGCTTGCGGTCGTTGCTCGCGACGACTACGACTGATAGATACACGTGTTACTTTATTATATAGCGCTTATCATGTCACAGTATATGTATGTATGTACATGTGGTTCTTTTCATCAAATTATTGTCTCAAGATTTTAATTTTCAGTAAGGACGTCAATCTAGACAATCATCAACCATATTAAATTAAAATATCAGATTTTTCATTAGATTGTTTTTTATTAATTCTATTGTATGATTTACATGTATTAAACTACAAATAAAAAACTAGGGGCCTCAGCATAAAACACCATCCAGCTATGACCCGCGGCTTTAAATTATCGCTCCCCCCCCCCCCACACTCATTGTTCGAAATTTCCTTGGAATGTCGTTGCAAGTAAACCTTCAACAACATACGCTTTGAGAGACTCGTTTAGTGAATTCTTAGGAGATGAAGCAGTAGGGCACCACAACTGCGCTGCAGAACACGATGCAATAGAAAATTCAATTGAAAAAGTATGCGTCACTGCGATTAGGGATATAATTAAGAAGTTGCAAAACGGTAAGGCCGCTGTGTAGACCGTATGTGTAACGTTTAAATCGTAAAAAATTGGAAATGAAAAATTTCAGCTTAGAAAAAATCGAAAGAAGTTGCAATAAAATGTTTAACCCTTAAAGGTCCCTTTACTTTGGTATAATGTTGAGGTCCAAATAGGGTTGCTGAAGACCCCAGTCGAAATTTTTTATTGCGTAGAAGCTTTTTAATATTTTGGCGTGAAATTTTGTTGGCTGTTCTCTGAAGTGTCTTTTTATAAGATAATTTTACTCGTGTAAATAATTTTTTAATTATAAGACATTGAAAAAAAATTAAAAACTGAAGAAGAACGAACTTCGTGAATTTCAATATAAAGTGTCAGGGCACTAACGACCCCATGGGGACCTTTAAGGGTTAATAACAAAATTTGTTTATTAAAATGTGCATTTCTCTTTAAACGACATAATGAAAGAATTGCAGGGAGAAACTTGAGTGCGAAGCACGAGATACGTGATGAGAATATGTTCGTTAAACCCGAAGGAGCTTTAACAAAAGAGAATTCACAATCACCAAATTACTGTTATCGACGATTTGACCTTTCCTTTAAAAAGTCTGTTCGCAAGTGTGGAGACACAATGTAGAATATACAATATACAAAGATCGAGCACCTAGCGCCAGATAAATATATTATCGAGCACGAAGTGCGAAAACCAGTAGTCGTGCGCCTTAGGCGCGGTAAAATTTGCGAACGAAGCGAACAGCGCGTGATGAGAATGTGCCCGTGATGCGGGCAGGTTTTTTTATTCTAAACATTCGATTGACAAGATGTAAGAATCGAGATTTGTTAAAATACACAATTTTAAACTCCGTAGAACTTAATATTTTTTAATTCAAAAAAATTCAGGATGAGAATTTCGAATTGAGAAATCTTATAACTTTAATTCATTCAGAGTATTCTTTATTACACAATTGAAATTAACTTACTTTGCAGTATTAAAATTGAGAAGATTTCTATTTTAAATACGGAGGTTTATTAACATTTTAAGGATTTAGAAACTACTAATTTTTTAAGTTGAACTAAAAAATATATGCAATTCAAATGAAAAACCTTTAACTTTGAAAAATAAGAAATTCAAATGAAAAGATAAAATTAAGATTAAATTAAAATTTAAATTCTTCTTAAAAGTTCGAAATTGATATCTGACGATAAAAAACCCTTAGGAGTTAAAAAATAGGGAAGAAAGGAAAGAAGGAAAGGTATTTGGTTTTGCATTCTATTTTTTCCTCTTTCATTATTTGTCTTACATTTATTTATTAAATTTTGTATTAGAATATTTGCTTTCTTCTAAATAGATTTATCAACATACACTGCAGACTCGCAAGAGAAATTCCCGTTATAGAGGACAAGGTGGTCTAAGGGTGAATCATGTGGCCTGCTTCAGTCATTTTCAGTCAGTGGCAAAACTGTCGTAGGACATTCGCTTCAGTTCTCTTTCAGTGACTCAGTGTTTAGATTATGCGTTACGTAACTAGGTGTAACCAGGAATTACAAAAATGTCGAAGGAAAACAAGAGGACGCGTTTATCTTTCGAAGAGACATATAAGCTTTCAGACGAAGTGAAATCAGGTGTCTTAAAACAGTATATTTTGCAGAATTTATTTTTTGACCGGGAAATTTACAAATATTTGGAGGAAAAATCTGTCCAAGTTCGATTTTAACAGATTTTAAATTCATATGTTCAATTTTTATCTTTTTTTACTTATACCATTCACGTTACAATGCGTAATAAGAAAATCTTTTGAATTACAATTTTTCCATGTTAGATTTTCATTTTTAAACCGACATTTTTAATATAAAGAATTTCAAAATACAGACTTGAATACTTGAACAATTGAAAATTAAAAGCGTTTGAAGTGGAAAGATTTGGATAAAAAACATTCATCTTCTATCATTTATTACTTATTAAAATATTTAGAGGTTCTGAAAAAACTTCAAAAATAATTTTAAATTGGAAAAAGTTAAAACGTCTGGATTTGTCAAGATTTGAAAATGAAATTGTAAAGCTTTCCAGCTTAAAATTTCTGAATCAAAATACAATTTTTTAATTTCAAAGCTCATTGATTGATTCTTTAATTTAGTGCATTGAAATGATAATGTGGAATTATATGTTTGGAATTGAATCTGAATCTTTG
This sequence comes from Belonocnema kinseyi, assembly GCF_010883055.1. Lineage (NCBI taxonomy): Eukaryota > Metazoa > Arthropoda > Insecta > Hymenoptera > Cynipidae > Belonocnema > Belonocnema kinseyi. The sequence continues at coordinate 57,719,685 of NC_046658.1, read as the reverse complement.
AACTCTATAATTTATAAAAGTTCAAAATTCAAAATTTGTGGTTTATCTGCATTTTATTTAAACCGTTTTAATTGAAAACTGTTACTACTTTTCAATTTATACGTGTACATTATTGATCATTCAAATATACAGTTTTTTAATTTAAGAATTTTAAAACTTCAATTTAAAAAGTTTTAAATTCAAGACTTTCAATTTGAGTGCTTTAATTTTTTAGTTTATTTTTTAATACCTCAATGGAAAATTGTTTAGACTTAGATTTCGAATTTTTTTAATTTTATGGATCGTGAGAAGCATTTTGCGAACCGAGAAAAACCGGGAAATGACCGGAAATTTTTTTGATTCAAATATCCACCTTGAAATATGTACGTACCTTAAAATACAGTACTTCTCCATAAATTTAAATTTTTTAGCACAAATATTTTCACGTTCATTATGATATTATAAAACCAAAATGGCAAAAATAAAAAAAAAATTTAAATACGAAACTCCATCGGAAATTATTCATATGGCTCCGATTATTTATGGTATGACGAGTCTCGAGATTGTACGGAGGAGATAAAGGGTACCCCCGAAACGGCTTCTATATAGGGACTTTAGTGTTTTTTTCAAAAATAACATAGAAGTGGAATTTAATTGGCTTAAATCCTTTAGTTTAACATTTTAAAAAGGGCTGCAGATACTGAATATCTTACAAGAACCTTTCAATATTGAAAAAAAAATGATGAAAAAGGTAAAAAATATTAGTGTTTTGAAAATTGCTTCTTACCATTCTATTCTTGGCCCCAAGTACCTCTAACAGAATTGAAGTATATAATATTCTATGTAAAATTACAAAAAAAAATTTTTAATCTCTAATTATTTAGGACTTATGGCCCAAAGGGGTCCATTTTGAGCAAATCACTTTTTTAAATAAAAAATTATAGCTTATGTGAAATAACTCATTTCCTAGACACGTCTCGCGAAAGCTCTATATACGAGTAGCTTAAATAGCTTAAATAGCGAAAATTAAAATTGCTCCTGAATTAAGTAGAGTATACTCCATTTTGATTAAATAAACAAAACAAAGCTCCATAATATCTCTAATAGAATCGAAATTATGGCCTTTTTTAGAATTACTCAAAATTGAGTCTACTTTATTTTATTTAGTTTCAAATTTTATCTTCGATGCTAAAAAAAAAGAATTATTTCGGTGAACGAGGAATTTAATATAAAAATTGTTGTTTAACAAAATTTCAGTAAAAAGAGATATTTGTAGAAGTTCATAATTTGGGTGCTATTAAAGATCAAGTTTTTTTTAATCTACTCAAAATTGAGTCTACTTTCATTTCTTTACTGCTTGAGTTATTTTTATGGAACACTGCTCCAACCCAGATTGTTGACCAATCTCTCTAGCAATCACCCCAAGTGGACAGCATCTCAAAGACGTCGTGTGAGGTTCCCCACTTGGGTCCGGTAGTATCCAAGGTATTTCGTTTGAGGCGCCATTCACTCTACCGACAAGATTGTTATTAAATATTTGCCGCCATAAATGGCGTAATGGTGTAATAAAATAGTACCGCACTTTTCGGTATGCAGCAAAAAACGTACTGAATTTAAGTCGAAAATTTGACTTATTTCAAGGTATCCCAATAAGAAGCATAGGTAATCTGAATTTAAGAATTACATCTGAACATTAAATTAAGGGAGTTAGATTCCTGAAATTCAGATCGGGACTATCTGAAATTCAGGGAGGCACGACCTAAAATTCAGGTATGTTCGCTCTTCAATTAAGAAAATATGCATACTGACAGCTAATGTAACCTTAAGTTAATACAAGCATTCTGTAACGTCATGCAAGGTAGTACAGCCCCAAAATTCAGAAAGGTATATTCCTTTATTTTCGGTAGCGAAAGCTTTACAGGTTATTTCAGTTAACCTTCAACTTACTTATCATTAACTTGTAAAATCCTTGGAGACGAGGCAGAAGTGACAAAAAGACTCTATTATAACGGTTTTAATCTATACTTTAGGTTCCTTTAGAATCCATTTATCATTTTCGATTCCTTTTCAGCAAAAGAGGTTCCTTTTGATTGCAGCTCTTTTCGAACCAAAAATTAGATCAAATAGAAATCTCAGTTTTTTTCTGTATTTTGAAACATTTCAAAGTAAGAACTTGTCTGAGATTGGGATATAGAGAAAATGAAATTTGAAACGTTATAATTGATTAACTTTCAAATTCATTTAACTTTTTGCAATTGATTGCAACTGGCACAATACAATTGTAATTTAAAATTACTATTAAGGTATTCTAAAGCTATGATAAAATTAGAAAAACTTCAAATAAAGCTATTTTTCGTAATTCTGAACAGTGAAAATACAAATCAATTGTAAAGTAATTAAAATAATGTATGAATATTAGAAATAACAAACTCAATTTTGATTTCGATAGGAGCTTATGAATTTTATTCCAAATATAATTAATTGATTTATTTTAAAAAATCAATTTAAAATAAATCCTACAATCCTGGAATCGTACATTTATATAGAGATCGAGTAAAGGATGTAGGAGAGGCAGAAAAGATTGTCAGGACACGTTTTTTTCCGAATCGAATTGAGTTCACGCTTTATCTATTCGATTAATGTGATTTAGCGAGTCTTTGGAATTATGCAAGATACTTGTCCTCCCTCGCTCGTGAGCAACTCCCAACCCTCTTTTCCACTCGCTTCAACCTGGCGTCCCGATCGAGGATCAATTTAGGTGTCAGACATCCCCACGTCACTTAGGCGTTTTCACCGACCCGCGAATAATTCATGCCTACCCTTTAGAGAGTGAATGCCCTGCAGAGTGAAAAAGTGAAAAAGAAAGAGACCAGCTAAAGGTGAAGTTAAAAGAGAGAGAGAAGGAGTGAATGATTGCGGAAGGTGAAGGGGAATGAAAGTAGCAAATAGAGAGAACTGAAGGAGAGGATGAATGAGACAGGTTTGACCGCTCTCAAAAGATGTGGCGACAGAGGCGTTGGATCCGTTGCCTCGAAAAATCATTTTTTATTCAAAGCATTCTGACTTTTATAGAGCCCCCGAGCGGCTGAGAGCCCTGCTTGATTCGTTGAAAAGCGAGTATGTTAGTCTTCTACAACCCTCCTTTATTGTTGGGGTGAATTCGGACAAAGAAAACCTCAGTATTCGGGAAAAGAAAATTAATTTCTATGAGGTTTCGTCTTACCAAAGGGAAATTTAAGGAATTTATTTTAAATTGTTATTAATATGTACTTTTTTCAGCAATTTTAGACTTTAGGATTCTTACTAAATCTGAATGAATTGTTTTCTAGTAATTGAATTAGTGCCAAGTTGTTTATTTATTGCTTCAGTAAGCATTTCTAATGATAATTAGTGAAAGCCTAGTCAAATTAGGCACCATGCGCCTACATAAAAGGATTTCTCTCTTTCAAATCTCCCTTCTCCATCCATAGCCACTCCTCTGTTCTATCTCATCCCGCCCTGTGTGATCCTATTCTACCCGAGCATATCTTATCATTTTCTTCAGTCGCTTCTTACTCCTCACCCCTCCAAACACTTCATCCTCCCACACCTCCACTCCCCATCACTTCGCTCTCACAACTACCCCTAACCTACTAACTCTCACCACCTATTTTCCATCCGTTACTAGCCTTCATAATCCTTCTGCCACCCTCAGATTCTCTATTTCCATCCATTGTTCTACTTCTTCTCTCATCGCCATCCCTACTTCCACTCCACACATCCCAAACCACATTAGTACTTCCCCTAATTCTCTTCCGTTATCACCTCCTCCCCTCAATCATCCACTCCCTGCTTACTTACCCTTCCATAATGGCCTGAATAAGCTATCCCCAACCCTGCTCCACCACCAAGACGGACGGACGGATGGACATCCGACCGAAACTAGAAGGGTTTCTGCCCAGGGCTACGAAACCCTTTAAACTATTAATTCATATAGTTGTAGTTTAACTTTTAATTAATTAATTAATTTAAAAATATTCCAGAGAAAAGGTGTGTTTAAAATAAAAGCATTGTTTTTTTGCCTATTTTGTTTTAAACGACAAAAATATATATTTTTACAGAAGCAGAATTATTTGGATGCAAGATTACGTGCAGTTAGTCGTATAAGAAACATTTTTTATTACGAAAGGATTCCTATTGGGACAAATAAAAATCCTCTCAACCTTATATCTAAGAGGAAAATCCATTCAAGTCAAAACACATCCTTCTGTCACAAGAAAACATTTTTCTGAGTGACAGTTATTAGAAGAAACAGACCAACTACTAATGAAATATGACACCATTTCAGTTACTAGATTCAGAAAGTTAGATTTAGAGGGTTCGAAATTCAAATTACAGTCAAACTCAAAGATAGGGACCCCTGATATAGTTCTTCCGAGAAATGACACTGCTCCGCAAGTAGGAGTAAAAGGAGCTGCAGCGCCACTTAGCGCTTTTGCTATAGTAAGTGTGTGTAATTTTATTATTGGCGTAACGCTCGATGTGACCTCCATCTCTCCTCAAGGTCTTACTTTTTTCAAAAATAATAATAGTCAATACTATTAATTTTGAATAAGAACGTTGATTTTCAATCAAGATGATTTGTGAATCAAATAGTTGAATTTTCAACTGAAAAAGATACATTTTCAACCCAAAATGTAATCATGAAATTTTCAGTTAAATTAAAATAATTATAAATTAAATTAAATTATAAATTAAAATAATTAATTCAAAAATAATAAACCAGTTTAATTGAAAAAAGGAAGAATTTTTAATACAATAATTGAATCGTCACATGGAGAGAAATTCTGAGAAATTAATTCACGGCATTCCTTCTAGATTTTATCACGCTTTGGCGAAAGAACTGAGATCTCAGAACCCATGCTTTTAAAGCATATGTCTCGAAGTTTAAGGCATTAGGCCACGCCCCTTTATCTCAAGTCTCGAATTCTGTACTTTTAGACCATAAAGCCCTAGACTTTAAAGCACAGAAAAATAGTATCCCTAAAATCAAGCGCTTCCGCGAATTACGAGGGTGGATTGATAAGTTTCCGGCCTGACCAAGAGATGGCGCCACTAGGCCTACCTTGAGGTGGCGTTCTATAGTACCATCCTTAGATAGCTT
>NC_046658.1:57686856-57714463 GCF_010883055.1 Belonocnema kinseyi | reverse complement strand
AGCCTTGGAGGAGATTATGTTGAGAAATAAAAAAAAAAATTCTTAAAAACGTTGTTTTTCTTGGTCAGGCCGGAAACTTATCAATCCACCCTCGTAATCTGTTGAAATTTCTCTTCGTGCAACGAAAAATATAAATTTTCCATAAAAAAAAATTAATTTTTAACCCAAAAAGACGAATTTTCAACTAAAAATGATGAATTATCTGCAAAGCAGTTATATTTTTTACAATATTGTTGCATTTTTATGCCAACTCTGAATTTTTAACGAAATATGTAATAATAGATTTAATGCTTTCACGATGATTTATTATAATAAATAGGACATGTTCCTGGTTTCAATCGTGTACAAAACTAGGAGTATAGCCAACATTTCGTGAACATTGCAGTTCACTTCTTCAGAGCTAACCCGATACTGAAGTTTTAGGTTATGCAGATGTGACGTTATCAGGGTGTTTTAAGATTTCGATTGCTTCTCTATGTTTTCTGGGAAACATATTCTATGTTTTTGCGATGACGGTTGTTTTGTCAAGCAAAATATTTTGTCCTGTTTAGATATTATGCTCAGCTAGTGCTTATTTCGTGAAATGTTTTAGCCTGACTTTCCTCTCATGTTCCTTTATACGTTAGCTCACCGCTCTCCTAGTTTCTCCAATGTATACTTTGCCACAAGAGCAAGGGATTTTCTCTACTCCCGGATCAGTGATACGTACCTTTTCGTTGTTTTTCTCTGTCTTTCTTTCGTAGGTTGTGTTGACTTGTTTTTTAAGGGTATTTCCTTATTACTTTACAATTTGTTTGTATGTGCAATCGTTCTGTATTAGGAGTTGTTTAACGTTTTGTGATTACTTTTTTAAGTTATCCTGTCTGTTATGAATACAGTTACCAGGTGGTTGATGACCGACTGTTCTTGTAATGGGTGGGGGTAGGAGGAGAAATTCAAGTATATGTTTTTATGTGTGGGTTTCCTGTAAACTTCATGTCCCAATGCGTTATAAGATCTTTTTTAAGAAAGGCAATTTTCCGTTGTGTTCAATTTCCATGGTGAAATGGATATTAGGATGTAATCGATTGATGAAATCGGTAAACTTATTAAGTTCATCTTGGCAATGTTGTCAGATGACAACAGTGTCCTCAACGTTGCGAAACTAAACTTAAGTTTTAAGCTAGGAATTGGTTAAAGACTTTAGTTTCTAGATGTTCCATAAACATGTTGGCTATTAGAGGTGAGATTTGAGATCTCATTGCTCTTCCTGAGGTTTGTTCGTTTAATTCGAGGTAGAATAGGTTATTGAAAGATCTATCGAAGGTATGAGTTTGCAGGAGGATTTAATAATATATAATTGTATCAGAGATTAGTTCTTTCGTAAGGATAGATACTACGTCAAAATTCACTGGGATGTCAAGGAGTTGAATGCGAACCTGTTGTACCTTCTTAATAAAGTCAAAAGAGTTTTGGAAATGATTAATAAAGTTTTATGTAAAAGGATCCAGTTCTTTAATGAGGAAGCGTACTAAATTGTAAGTTTGTGAGTTTATTGCACTGATGATCGGTCAGAGTGGAATGTTGTTTTTGTGGTTTTTTGGGACTCCGGAAAGTCTTGGAGAGATGGGATTAGTTATGTATTAATTCAGATTTTGTTTTGCTGTCAAGTTTAGAGTCTTGTAGAGGAATGTTTGTTTTGCTGACTATTGTTTTCTTGGAGGTCTTTTTAAATTTTTTTATTCGTATCGTCCTTCAGAAAGGATTTAAGAGAAGTTGGTGCAAAATTATGTCCTTTAGATAAGACTGAAATCATTTCATTGGTGAGAGGATTGTCAGGGATGTTTTTTTACTACGTTAGTTAGTGGAGTGTGCGTCCACAAACTGAACGAAACATTAAAAACAGTGATTAAATAACTCAAAAAAAAAATACTTCATAATATTAGCCACATACAATAAAACATAACAGTACTAATAAATAAAGAAGACTGTCCTTTCACAGGAATCTTTATCACTCACGTCCGATCAACAAGAAACAACGAATTCACATTCAACCACAGGACATACGAGTGCGTTCAGACGTAGTAACTCTCTTTACGAAAGTACCAATCTCTGATACAATTGGTATCATTAAATCCTCATTCGATCAAAAACCTTCGATAGAACACTGTCTCAATAATACTGACTTCTCTTTCAATAAACAATTCTACCTCGAATTCTACGAACAAACCGCAGAAACAGCAATGGAGTCTCAAATCTCACCTGTAATAGCCAACCTCTTTATGAAGCATCTAGAAACTAAAATCTTTAAACAATGCAAGCTTAAACTGAAATTTTGATTCCGTTACGTTGATGAAAATTTTGTCGTCTGGAGACATGGACTAGATGAACGAAATAAGTTTTCCGATTTCATCAATCGATTACACCCTAATATCTGGTTCACGATAGAAATTGAACAAAACGAAACATTGTATTTCTTGGACGCACTAGTTTACAAAACATCTGATAACACATTAGGACATGAAGTTTACAGATAACACACCCATGAAAACAGATACCTACATACCTTCTCCTACCACCACCCATGTAAAAAACAATCGGTTATCGATTCCCTTGTATACAGAGCTGTTTCCATTACAGATAAAGATCACGTAAAAAAGGAATTACAAAACATTAAGTAAATCCTAATTCAGAACAATGACACGAACAAATAAATTAACAAATTAATAAGAAAATACACTAAAAAAAAAATAAGTCAAAACAACCTACAAAGGAAGAGAGAGAGAGAAAAGACCACCACCCTACCCTGTGTGTATCCAAGGTGTTCCAGAACAAATAGGAAGAATTCTTAAAAGATACAACATCCAAACCATATTCAAACTACCTGCGAAAAGAGCACAACTTCTAAACAACCCTGATTGAGAAAAGGCACCTCGCAGTGATCCGAGAGTATATAAAATCCCTTGCTCTTTGGGTAAAGTCTATATTGGAGAAACTGGGAGAGCGGTGAGCGCATTTATCAAGGAACATGAGAGTAAATTCATGCTAAGACATTTAACGCAATTAGCACTAGTTGAGCATCATATCGAAACAGGACATAACATTTTATTTGACAAAACAGCCGTCATCGCAAAAACATACATAATTATTCCAATGAAACATAGAGAAGCAATCAAAATCTTGAAACACCCTAAGAACATCAACAGGGACAATGGATATAATAACAATCCGATTTGGCTTTCCCACTACCCAGGTTAAAAAAATACTTGATTGGCCAATCAGGTGATATCAGTCTCCATGACTGGGGGCTCTGGCTAATCACAAGCATCGCAGAGTATATTTAAGAACAACATAACCTGAAACCTTAGTTTCAAGTTAGCCCTGAAATAGTGAACTGTAATGTTCACGAAACGTCGGCAAGATTCGTACATTTGCTCACGATTGAAACCCGATATACCGCTCTTTTATTAAAACATGTAATAGTTGTTATTTAAACGAAAAAAAATGAAAAAAAAAATAGAATAATTTCAAACTAAAATGAGATAAAATGTACTTTTGACCAAAAAAATTAGTTTTCAACAAACGACATAAATGTTCAACTAGAGAAGATCAATTTGCAATTAAAAATACTAATTTCTAATTAAAAATATCAACTTTGAACCAAAAATGGAAGTTAAATTTTTAGTTAAAAAAATACCCTGACTACCTATACCGAAATTTCGGTACAAGTAGTTAGATTTTTTCGATACGAATGAGGGGAGCTGGAAAAGCTGCTAAGTGTACTAAAATTTAGGTACGTATAGCCGGATTTTTTCGGTTCGCATTGCCACATACTAAAAAAAGAAATTTTCAACAACAAATTTCCGCAAAAAAATTAAATTTTCCACTAAAATAACGAGTCATAAAAGCATGGATTTCCAGCAAAAGTGTTTAAAATTCTGAAAAACAGTTGATTTTTCAACCAAAACACTAATTTACTACCAAAAAAGTATATTTTTTGACAAAATACATGAATTTTCAACCAACTAGTTTAATTTTCAACTAAAAAAGATCAATATTCAACAAAAAATTCAATTATTAATTATAGAAGCTAAATTTTCAACCTTCGAGTTCATTCTAGTTCTTCAAACTCGAATTGATTACCCGCCCATGAGATTTTGTGTATCGAATATTATTTTTCTATGCAAATTATAGAAAGGAATAGTAAGGATTAGTATCCCTGTAAGTCGGTAGCAGAACGAGCAACGTTATCCACGAATGGAAAACCGAGAGCAGAACTACTGATCAGGAAATTTGAAATTCCTGGGCTTTTCCCGGTCAAATTTGTTTGCCCGACCAACTTAAGATGTCTTTTTGTGATTTTTTAAAGTCAACGTATACATAGAAATAAGAATTTTAAAATAATATACACAGACAAAATGTATGATTTAAAGAAAATACCATAATCATTTCTTTATACGTGTTAAACTTATTTTTAATCACAGACTGAAGTGATAAATATTAATCAAAAGTAAATATCCTAAAACTTTCATAACACATCAAATAAATATTTCTTAATATATGCAGTCAGAATCACAAGTAGTTGCTTAAATTCTATTAAAATCCAAAGAATGCAATAAGAAAATATAAGTATAATATACTTATATGCGCAAATATAATATATATAATCAAATCTCAATTAAGGGCATGTGACACAGCTTAATACCTATATTACCGACCACAGTTTTTCAGTTCACTGAATGTTTTTTTGAACCTAAGAACTTTTTTTGTAAATAAAATATTGAGCTGAAACTTTGGGAAATGTATTATAGTACAATAAAGTATGTTGCATTTCTCAAAGTTTGAGACCGATATTTTATGTATAAAAAAAGTTCGAACGTTCAAAAAATGTTGAGGTTCAGAAAAAAGATGAAATAATTTTCAGTGAAGTTCCTACCAAAATGCAGTACCTAAACATACTTTATTGTAAACTAATACATTTTCCAAAGTTTTAGCTCGATATTTTCTTTACAAAAAAAATTCTTAGGTTCAAAAAAAAACATTCAGTGAACTGAAAAACTGTGGTCGGTAATATAGGTATTACCTATTATTAGGTATTACCTATAATTTTATGTATAAAAAAAGTTCGAACGTTCAAAAAATGTTGAGGTTCAGAAAAAAGATGAAATAATTTTCAGTGAAGTTCCTACCAAAATGCAGTACCTAAACGTACTTTATTGTACACTAATACATTTTCCAAAGTTTTAGCTCGATATTTTCTTTACAAACAAAATTCTTAGGTTCAAAAAAAACATTCAGTGAACTGAAAAACTGTGGTCGGTAATATAGGTATTTAGCTGTGTCACATGCCCTTAAGCATTATGCCGCACGCCGGCGTCATTTCAGAGCATTGTCTTGTGAATCTTCTGCCTCTCGGCAGCTACTTTTAGAATTTTAATTTTCAAGCTCTTTCGCCTATTCTTCTTTTCTCTTCTTTGCTTGTTACTCCCCTAAATGTTTCTTATTTCCAGCCAGTTTAACACAGCTCTTTGTACTCTAACTTTATTTTATTTTCCTTCGTTCCAGAAACAATGCGGCGTTTACAAACTGGTGGCGATAATCGGCAAATAGGATTATCATAGGAAGGAACTATGTGACTGTAGATAATATAGAAATGGAATAAAAAGAAGATTAAGGTAGATAAAGTAGTTTTTTTAATAAAATACAAAAAACTCCCGATCACAAATAAAATTCCCGGGGGTTTCCCGGTTTTTTCAAGGTCAAATAAAATTGTCGGTTTGCCGGTCCGCTAGACATTCTGGACTTTAACCAAGTAGTTGAGTAATACCCTCGGTAATAGAATTACATATTAGAATTGTTTGATATTTGGATGATAGTTGTATGAAAATGCACTGATGCTCTGGTTTAAATTTCAGAACCTTGCAGAGCTTTATATTCGAAAAATCAATTACTGAAAATAAAATGTGATCTTATGAGAAAACGCACTTTTTGCAGTATATAAAAAGATTGAAAAATGAAAAAATTCTGAAATAATTCTGACATATATAGAATGTTTTCCGAAATACATATCTGCTTCGAAAAGTATCATTCAGAGTCTATAAGAGTATAAAAAAATAATGTATACCGTAAATGTATGACTGACGTCGGCGAACTGAAGATATGGCAACGTCGTAGCTGATACACTTGCTGTAGTTTATGCGCGAATTTCGAATGCCATCATTTCGATCAGGGTCTACAAAACCCTAAAGACGAAGAAAAATATATATTGCTGTTCTATTTCGATTTAATCTCTCTTTTTCATTGCAAGAAATAACAAAGTAGAGCATAAATAATCTTATTAAACTAATAAAATAAAGGAATAAGTTCTATGTTGATTGAAACAATAAAATTGTTCATGCAAATGGATTAAGGTAACGTAACCGTAGAGCGTTTCTACCTCCTTCGCCTGCAAAATCATTTACGTGGGTTGAATCGGCGGTTGTGTGCGCAGGAGGGGGTAATATTTCCATGCCGGCGTAATCCAGGGATACTTGTACGTCGAGACTGCCGTGTTCCATCACTTGCACGTCACTTTCGATCATATTTTGTGCAAAGCAAGGCGAATTCGCTCTTCTATGTAAGTGCAGAATAAATTTATTTGAAACGGTGTAGCGACCTCGCTTTGTGTAATAAAGCATGTGCACTCTTCTTGATGCAAACTTCTGCCTCCGGAAGGAGGGATGTGTAAACTTTGAGATCCTGACAAGGATAAAATGAAAGGGGTGTGTTTGTAATTTTAAGGCTGAGCCTTTCACTTAGGATCTAGAAAGTGTAAAGTTAATATAATACGTTTATATATTTACGTATTCAATTTAGTTAAGGTAACAAAATGAATGGTTTCAGGAGAAGTTTAAAATTAAGTATTTCAAAGTGTGAATTACTTCAAATCACATATGTTGTAAGCGAGTAAATTAAATTAAATTTACATTCTTGCAGGTACAAATTATTTTACAATTAAAAATTTAAATTGTTTGAAATTGAAAATTCTGAAATTAAAAGATATTAAAATTACATAATTTCGAAATAATAACTTTCAAAATTGCACAATAGAAAGAAAAGCTTATAGAGTGTGTCACTTTCTTAAATTCAGTGTGCCAATATTTGATTTTAAAATACACCTGCCAACAAAATGCGACTATTTTCCTTTTTCAGGTCCTGCGATTCTTACCGAAAAAATGCGGATATTCGTAACAAAATCACGGTACATGTAGGCACAGCCTTTTTTATTAGTGTAATCAATTTTAAACTTTCAACAATTAAAATCAATAAATTGAAGTTAAAATATTTGAAATCAAAAGATTTGGAGTTTTAAGCAGAAAAAATTAAATGGTATTATATTTTGGCTGAAATGTCACTAATGAATATCATCATCACAAAATTTTTAATAATAAATTTGAAATTTTTTGAAGAAAAACGTATAGGGTTATTGAAACCTTAAGAGGAAATTTCGACTTTTTACGAAATAAATGAACATATAAAATATTAAATTATAAAATAGTGATAGTTATACCGATTAAAAATTTTACTGACCAGTACAATTATTATTAAACGTTGGCAAAAACTTGAAAAATGATTAAACATGATTATGCCGTACCCAAATTTTAGTGCCTGACACTGCTAAAACCCTGGTTATTGGCACCCCAGCCACCATTGCTTGGCACTACTCTCAACTTTCATCTCGACATGTTTGACAGGAGCTGTAATTCTTTAGCTATGTTACATGTATTCTATGTACTTCGGTGTACGGTTTTCTTTCGCACCAGGTTTCGATGGGTAAAAATATGCCAATAAATGAAATAAAATGAAAAACTTCATAAATTTTACTAATTATTTAATTTTCAGCTATAAATTAGCAAAATCTATAAACAAATTCATATTAAGATATCTATCTCAAACTTCGTCGAAATACATCAGCCGCCAATACCAGCACAGTGTCAACCGAAATATGTTGTTTACCTTATGCTTAATTTTATTTGTAGGTAAGTAAATAAAAGTTGCGCCTCAGCAAGATTTAGAAGTTAAAATCCCATCAAAAACTTTAATTTCTAGAACATACTCACAAAAGCATTTGGTAAAATCAAAGAAATTTCTTCTGAATGAACCCACAATTTTTTTATTATAACGAAAAAAAATGTTGTATTATATTACCAAAAGATTTGGTTCATTTTACCCAAAGAAATCATTTTGTGGATTTAATCCAAAACTTCGGTCAAACGGAACCATTTTATTGAATGAACAATTTAATAAGCTTAGTACCCTAATAAAAATTTCCCATTTCTGAATCTCATCATGTCTCCGTTAGAAAAGGGCTCAAGGGTTTATTAATGTCGAGCCCTCGACTTTTGGCAGTTGGTAAAGGATACTTTCCTGCAGGTCTTTGGCAATTGTCAGGGGCGTAATTGGCGAACGATTTTCCCCCCTCGTTAATCAAGATAAGGCGATGCGAAACAGAGACATCAGTTTCACATGATGCCTATCCATGTGAAAAACACCTTGGTAGTACGCTTCATGATTCCCTAGAGTATGTACCCCTGGAGAATAGGGCCGTGTGACCAAAGGGGGTGCACACACGCCCCGTTTGTCGCGTTTTCTCATTGCATAATGCCTTTCGTTTTTGATATTGTCGCTATAGAGGATAAACAACAATTTTAGTCTATGGACCCCGGGGTCTTGGTCACTTGTCGCAAGGGGTTGGGACTGGATTGGCTTGTTGTGAAATTGTAGATGGGCTTGTTCATTTCGCGGGTGCACTGCAGTGCACTTTTCCATAATAGTTTTACGAGGATAAAGTTTCCACGGGTTTCAGTTACAGGCTATTGATTAGGATGTCTAATAAAAAGTCGAATTTTTAGTTCTTGCATATGCTACTATATCAATTTCTTCTTTCTTGTGACAAAATACTGTCATAAATTTTATTTTTCAAAACTTGTTAAGATGTTCCGCTAGACTGTTTTAGGTCTGAAGATGATTTTTCATACTTTGCGATCCTCAACCCCCAATAAAAATTATCGCTACAATTCTTTCATCCCTAGAAAATATATTTGTCATTTATTAAGGAATAAGTCCTAAATTTTATGAAAGGAACACAATTTTCTTCAAGATATTATCAGGCTTAGAATACGAAAATTTGTAATTTAATTACAATTAATGGTCTGAAATAGCCCCTAAACATTTTTGTCTGGAATAATATGCACAGAATTTCTTGCACTTATTGAAGATGTTTTAATAAAGAAGGGTCGTCCATATATTATCTAACGCTTTTAACGGATTCTAATTAAAAACTAATTAAAAAACAATATATAATAATATTATAGAAAACAAATTTGATCAAGTTAAAACATTTTTAAATATCAACATAAATTTACTTTCTTTATTGTATTTGGTCCATGGTGTACTTATTTACAATTTTTTCAGCATATTTTTCATAAAATTAGTTCTTAGAACATAAATAAATGATTTCATTTATACCTTAAGCCACCTGAAAATAGTCAAAAAGATAGATAATTAGTATTATTAAAAGTCGTAAAGTTTCTGTAAATGAAACTAGAAAAGATATGTGGTGGACATTTTTTCAATTCAAAATTATTATTTTATTAACAAAAGCTAACAAAATTTATAATATTTTTGTTCATATTTCCAAAAGTCCTAGCATGATCAAAAATGATTTGTTTTAAGATATGATTATAATATATTATTATTTCATCGCCTTGGACTTGAACTATTATTATTTGTGGGCTTAGTTAGAGATAAGCTTTGTTTCTGAGTAAATTTTACCCTGAAATATATCCTCTAAACTGTTGCAATTATTATGAAACTAGTGAGGTTAATTGACAGCAAGAAATATATCAAGGAAGAGTGGGGTATGGTTTCGGCGTGGGTCATGGTGGCGTGGGTCATGGTGGTGATGTGATGAAATTTTTTGTTTTAAAACACATATCAGGAGAGTTATTATGAAAAAAACAGTTTTTGCAGGAAATAGATGGAAAAGTCTTCGCAATTGCAAATATTTACATGCTGAATAGAATTTTCAAGGAATAAGAGGTTATAACTACTACATACGTTACTTTGAGCGGTAAGAACTTTTTTTTTGTAATATCTCGGACGCTGTGTCCCCGTGGGATGGGGCATGCTGGCTGGAATGCTTAATCAACGAATTAATTAAATGTCGGATAATGCCATAGTTAAAAACGGTTTTTGGTAATGGGAAAAGTGTTTAAGAGTGGCTCTTTTCGACTTACTTCAATACCTACACGCCCTATTTTCTTGTATTCCTTAATTTCGAAATCAAGCTCTTTGTTATGCATTGTTAATTACATTGACGTTGTGGAGGATTTTGTTCTAAATTAGAAGAGAACAAATGAACTAGAAATTTATTTGAACTTGTAACCCTTTTGTGGTTGCCATAGTATGGGAATCTGACGGAACAGATGAATATTCACTTAGTTCTACGAAAAACGGCAAAATTCAAGCACAAAGCCTTAACTGCACTAGATCTAACAGACCACCTCGTATCACATACAAGTTTCAAAGTTAATTTCGATTTTTTTAGCAAACATCTCCATTGGGACGTTGAACCGAAAAAAAGTATACAATATTTGTATAATACCCAAAAATATTATCATCCCTGGGGTAACAGAATCCGCATTATTTCCGACCACATTTAAGCTGAGAATCCCACAAGGAATAAACGTAGCATATTTGTTTAATTTCAGAATTGATTTAGCACTCCTCGATATTTTCCAAGCATGTTTGACCCATTATCACGGTCGTATACACAGGCCTGAAGACTCTCGTGGAGGATATTTCCTTATTAAAGCTTCCGCTTAATTCTAAAAATTTCCACTAGGGGGCGAAGTAGCAGAGTAGTGGCGGTTTAATTTGAAATTTGAATGTGATATAATCAATGTCTTGAACATGTCGGTTCGGCACCATTTCTTAAACGCGGATATTTAGAAGGAGCGCGATATAGAGGGTGATTTTTTTAAACTTGAAACTTTTGATTCATAAAATTTTTTCATAGAGTGCCTCTTTTTCGAGATATTTGAAAGTTTCAAGTTAAGAAAATCACCCTGTATAATTCGCATTTCTTAGTCATTTTTGTCGCACTCTCTAATAACATTCTCATCAAATAAATGCATTTCACATGCACGTGCTGTAGATCGGAAAACAATACCACTGGGCACACAAGATTCTCATTCTCTTCGGAGTATAGGATCACTGGGCACTTTGAACGTAGATCTTTTTCCTTTAAATTTGTTAGGGTCTTCGTCGAACTTCGGCACCGAAAACGCAAATGTAGTTTTCCTACAGATTGCACATCTGCAATGGACAGCATCAATATTCTTCTTCAGTGTGACTTCGACTTTGAGACAGATCGCGGAAAGAATGGTTAGAATGTGTGAATGAGACCCTAGTTAGAAGCCACATAAGAAGCCACAGAAACACGATAGCCTGCATGAAAAAATGCATGGACGTGAAAGAAGCTAGAGAAGTAGGCAAGGAAAGAAAAGTATGGCGGCAAATAGTTGATAAAAAGAGTGCCAGTACAGTGAGTGACGCAAAAAACAAAAGACTTTAGATACTAATGGACCCAAGTGGGGAACCTCACATGAAAACTTTGTGAGGATCTTCACTTGGGGTGATTGTAAGAGAGATTGATCAGCAACCTGGGCCGGAGAAGCTTTGGAAGTGGCTTAATGGTGTAATAATAATAATGATAATAATAATTTATGTAAACAGTCAATATCTGTAAACAGAGTGCTTTTGGTTGTTGAAATAGCTGCTATCAAAATGGAAGTGGAACAGCAGCTTGCTACTGATGAACTCGCCTTGGAAGATGTGGATGACGAAGACTTGATTGATGCTGAAGGCACAGGTTCTAGGGATAATGAACATCATTTACCGGATCCATTAGAACCCCATACGGATATTAATAACGATGATGTGGACAGGGAAATACCGTAAAAACTAAATCACCTTGAAAGGAGTTTAGATCATGCTTTACTAGTGTTCAGATATGTAGAACCAACACTAAGGCATTCGCTGCCAAAAATAAACATCACAAGCGATCTGCGTGCACTAATAGCTCATCTCGACAGCCAGGTTTTACCTACGTATTTGAACGTAGCAAAAACTGCTTTAGAGGTGCAAACTCTTGGATATTGTGCAGCTGTAGCAACCGTTAGCACGTTGGCCCGGAAAACTAGACCTATAAATGCAGTTTTAGTCCCAGCAAAGGATCGAGATCCACCATGGAAGATCAGGTTGGATATGGATGTTAGCAAAGTAAGGTGCAAATTGAGTCGATTAACTCATTATAAAAAGGAAATAGAACAAGAAAGCTGATAAATCATGTTACTAAAATCATCCACCCTCGGCACATCGAGACATTAACAACAGCAATATTGGATGAGATTATAGACTCCCAACGACTGAGACTTGATGTTCTTACTGGAAGATTACGTCGGTACAAAAAAAGTAGTGCACGAAGGCAACAAAATCGAAACTTTCAGGCAGATGAAAGAAGGTTCTATCGTGAACTGAGAATAAGGCCAAATAACCAGCTAGACACCGAAGTTCCTCAGTTGTAAAATATGACTAACGACGGGTCGGGTGTTTGGGGAATAATTAACAGATACAATTTGGGCACTGCGTGTTTTAAACTGGAGAAAGCAAAGACAAGCAATAGCCTTGAAATACTGCTGACAAACATCACAGCTTTTAATGTTTCAGCGGTCTTAAGAAGGGCAAGTAATTGGAAAGCTCCAGGTTCGGGCATGGTGCACAACTTCTGGTACAAGTACCTGACAAGTGAGCATCTTGCGTTGACAAGGTGTTTTCAGAAGATCATTGAACATCCAGATCTGATACCACGCTTTATGCTCCAGGCTACTACGTATATGTTACCAAAAAAACCAGATGCTCAAAATCCATCCGACTTTCGACCGATAGCCTGTTTTCCAAAATTTTATAAATGTCTTACAGCTATCATTGCAGATAAGGTATATTTTTTTACGACGAGAATGACATTCTTACAGAAGAGCAAAAAGCATGTTGTAAAGACTCGTGAGGCTGTAAAGATATAGTCACTATAGATGCTGTTGCTATGGCTCAAGCTCGTAAGAATCAAAGGAACTTACACATGGCATACATTGACTACAAGCAAGCGTTTCCTTCGGTGCCGCATGACTATTTGCTTGAAGTCTTGAAACTTTACAAAATATGCCCACGCATTATAGGCTTACTAAGCCATGCAATGAGGTTCTGGTGCACAAGAATCACGTATTTTGATAATGGACAAGCGCGGATAACTAGATCAATACGCTTTACGACGAGTATATTTCAAGGATACTCCTTCAGCACACTATGGTTCTGTTTAGCGTTGAATCCATTGAGCAAAAACACTAAAGAGCATGTCTCATGGATTTAGAATTCATGATAATGAGGATGGTCATCAAGTGACCCATCTTCTTTACATGGATGACTTAAAGCTGTACGCTAGTTCAGCCCAGAAACTGCAACAAGTGATCGATGTCACAAAGCAGTTTTCTAATGATATCCACATGGAGTTCAGACTAGACAAATATAGAACAGTGCAAATATAGAACAAATATAGAACAGAGCGGAATTAGGGACCGCAGAGTTAGAGAACGAGTTCGAAAATAACATCGAGGCAATGCCTGCAGGCGAATCATATAAATTCTGAGTATTCTTAAATCTAAGGGTATTCAGCATACGATAGTTAAGACAAGTCTAACGACTGCCTTCACTACGAGACTCAGATTGATTAGGAAGAGTTTTCTCAACTTGGCAAATAAAATCAGGGCAATCAACACATATGCCATCACTGTCTTCACGTACTCCTTCGGGCTGATCAAATGATCTAACACGGGCCTTGAAGAGTTAAACAGAATTATTCGCGTAGAAATGACGAAGCACCGAATGCACCACAGAAATTCAGCGATTGAAAGAGTAGTTCTACCACGACATTTAGGGGGTAGGGGCGTTGTAGATGTCAAAAACTGTGTGAGTCACAGGTTGTACAGTTGCGAGACTATTTTAACAGAAACGAAATGTTGCGCTTTACAGTACCATCTGTCAAGCGGAACTTTTTTATATGTCCTTAAATTTGTCCTCAGATGGGGCCTTGAATATCAGGGCAGAAGCCATAGAGGAATTAGAAATACAATGGAGGCTGAAAGCCATCCATGTTGAACATTCCAAAACGTTAGATCAAAATGAAGTGGATAGTGAGACATGCAATATTTTTCTAAGAAAGGGTGTTCTGTATCCAGAGACGGAAGGATTCCTCATTGCGATATAGGACAAGGTTGTCAGCACCAGGAATTATCGAAAACACGTGTTCACTTCACTTCCTCAGGGCTGACCTGAAACTGAGGTATCAGGTTATGTTGTTCTTATGGATACTCTCGAACCCGAATTCTGATTCCGTTGCGTTGATGACACTTTTGTCATTTGTCGACATGGACAAAATGAACTAAATAAGTTTTTCGATTTCATCAATCGATTACATCCTAATATCCAGTTCACCATGGAAATTGAACAAAACGGAAAATTGCCTTTCTTGGACGTATTAGTTTACAAAAGATCAGCTAACACATTAGGGCATGATGTTTATAGAAAACTCACCCATGCAATCGGATACTTACATGCCTCCTCCCACGACCACCCGTTTAAAAAAACAATAGGAAATTAAGTCCCTTGTATACAGAGCTGTCTCCATAACAGATAAAGATAAATTAAAAAAGACATTACAACACGTTAGGTAAATGCAAAAACAGAAAGATTGCACAAACAAATTGATAAATCTATAAGAAAATACACTAAAAAAAACAAGTCAACACAACCTACGAAAGAAAGACAGAGAAAGACGACCACCATCCTACCCTACATCTAAGGTGTCACATATGAAATAGAAAGAATTCTCAAAAAACACAGCATCCAAATCATATTTAAATCACCTGGGAAAATAGGACAACTACTAAATAACCCCAAATACAAAAAGGCACCCGTTAGTGATCCAGGAGTACATAAAATCCCTTGTCGTTGTGGCATGTCTATATTGGAGAAACCGGGAGAGAGTTGAGCCAACATATTAATATTCTGGGATCCTGAGGGTACACTTAGCGAATTTCCGGTCGTTTTGCTATTATTTGACATTTCCTGTGATTAGATAAAAAATGTCATATCTTTAAGAATTATTAAAGTTTTGAAAATATTTTTTCATATTCATTCAAAGAAGTGTGATATGCATAAATTTTGTGAATCGTAAATGTTGATTTAATTGATAGTTTTCGAGAAAAACAATAAGATAGCGTTTTAATAAGAAGCCATTTCTACAGTACAATTTTTATCATTTCACAATTTTTTCTGAAATCATATAGAACTAGCTGAGACAAATACAATTTTTTGGAAATATTTTCAATTAGGCTATTAGTTTAGAAAATTCTATTGAGCAGGATGTTTGCGCGTGTGCGCTTGTGTGTTGGGTGCGGTTCAAATATCAAACCTGCAGCTTCCAAGCCCCTCTCGCTGCCTGTCCATTCAATGCTCTTATTAACAATCGTACACACAGACGTGAAACCTTTGTATTTATTTCGAATTTTGTCAAAACTAAACTAATAGCCTAATTGAAACAATTTCCAAACAAATTGTATTTATCTTAGCTAGTTCTATATTAATCCGGAAAAAATTATTAAATGATAAAAAATGCACTGTAGAAATGGCTTTTCATCAAAACGCTACTTTATTGTTTTTCTCGAAAACTATCAATTGAATCAATATACACCAAGAATAAAATTTGTCTATAACACACTTCTTTAAATGAATATGAGAAAATATTTTTTAAACTTTAATAATTTTCAGAGATATGAGATTTTTTATCTTAACACATAAAATGTCAAATAACAACAAAACGACTGGGAATTTGCTATGTGCACCCGATATATTCGGAACCAGGAGAAAATTCTGCACAAGAATTAATCATCAAATCATCAGGACCTAAAATGGATGCTCAAGTGCTCTAGGATCCCAAAATAAAAGGAATACGAGAGTAAAGTCAGGCTAGAAAATTTCAGGCAATCAGCACTAGCTGAGCATTATATCGAAACGGGACAAAACATTTTATTTGACAAAACAACATACATCGCAGAAATACACAATACCCAGTCGAAAATATTATATATAGTTTATATATAGTGTAAGTATTATATATAATATTCATTTATTTTATACATTTTTCGAATAAAACAAATGAATATTATATATAAAACTTCACACTATATATAAACTATATATAATGTTTCCGCCTGGGTATCTTTTCAAGAAAACATAGAGAAGCAATTGCAATCTTAAAACACCCTAATAACATCAATAGGGACAGTGGATATAATACTAATCCAATTTGACTTTTC
The DNA here is from genome assembly GCF_010883055.1 of Belonocnema kinseyi. Lineage (NCBI taxonomy): Eukaryota > Metazoa > Arthropoda > Insecta > Hymenoptera > Cynipidae > Belonocnema > Belonocnema kinseyi. The sequence goes on along the minus strand of NC_046658.1, from coordinate 57,698,012 downwards.
GTCCTCCCGGATGTAAAAAAGACTTGATTGGCCAACCACAGGCATCGTAGAGAGTATGTATAAGAAAAACATAACCTGATACCTTAGTTTCAGATTAACCCTGAAGAAGTAAACTACAATGTTCACGAAACGTCGGTAAAATTCGTAGTTTTTTACACGATTGGAACCCGAAATATCTCTTTTTATCATTCCTATAGTAGTTGCAAATGTAGTTTTATCTACAATTTGCCTGGAAAGCATGTAAGATAATTAATTAATTTAGACTTTGATGCAATTCTGCGTATTTATAAGTTTCAATTAGTTTTGCTTACCGATATCATTAAATTTTTAATTGCTGAAATAATACTTGATATGGATAAGAATAAGATGCGTGTCTTTTTGCGTGTATCATTTTAACTCTGTTATCATTTTTACATTAAAGTTTTTCAAGTATATTATATCTTGAAACATTTTTGAAAATATAATAAGAATCTTTAAATTATTGAAAATGTGTATTTTTGTGTACTTCGAAATACAATATCTTTGCAAGTCACTCTGTATCAATATTTGTATTCACAGTAATAACAACTTTTGTTTTAATATTCAAACGTTTGAGAGTTACAAATATTAATGATCCTAAGTGATATATATATATATATATATATATCAGCCGCTGCAACATGTATAAAATGTTTTTAAATTTTATATTTGACATTACTGTCGAAATAAATAGCCATTTAATTTTTTATTCAATCTTCTGTTCATTTACAAGGCTAGTATTTTATAAAACAAACCTTATTTAAAACAGTATTATTTTAACCTATATTTCGATATTAAAAATCTCTTTCTGAAATGCGCGATAAAATAATTATGCCAGCCGCACAACCTTGACATACTCTTAACAAGGTGATTCTGAAATGTAAAACATCCTCTATAAATGCTATTGTTAAGACCAATTTTGGTTACGCTAAAGAATTTTGTATGTAATACTAACTACTTTTACAAATATTGTAATTTGCGAATTACGGTATATCTTCGTAAGTCCTCTATTTCACGTAGACACTTGCAGTGCGGTTTCTTCGTAGAGCAAACTGCAATGTCGTTCGAACTACGTGCAATTGGTGTAAAATTCTCCCACGGTAATGGGATTAACCTACTTTTTGAGAACAGATTTTATATGAAAGTCGTAACCTCAACCTGCAAAGCAAGTGCAACTATCATCTCAGAAAAGTATAGAATCCTTTGCTTACGAGAGAAAATGTAGACAAATGTAATGTTCACTTTTAGAAATTGATAAAAAATGTATTCTAAATCATTTAAGATTAAAAGGTACCGAAAAGAAATATTAGGAACATTAAAATTTTATTTTATCAACATTTTTGTAGCTTAATATTTTCGAACGCTTTTCAATTGACAATTATTTCTAACAAATGTAAAAGACGACTAAAATGGCAGTGTATTTTCAATGATTTGTAGTCTATTTTTATTGATTGAAATCTCGAAAAATAAATCAATTATTCTCAGTCCGTGAATTTATATTGATTCACATTTAGAAAATAAAGCAAATGGAATGACAAATCTGGAATTTTAAGATTCTTCCAGAGGACACAGCACCATGTGAACCGCAAAAATGGCTTTTTGTCAAAATGTCTAATTAGATATATTTTTTTTATTTCAAATATACAGGAATTTAATTTGAAAGAAAATGACTAGACAAGTGTTAATTTTTTAAACAAATAATTTGCAAAAATTTAATTTTTAAATGTATTTCAATAGAAGATTTGGTCCAACATAGAAATGTTATCCTCCTCAAAAACCTTTCGCTATAGATTGACCAAATTTCTCATCATATTATGCAGATTATACCCATCGAAAAAAAATCGTCCCCAACTTGAGAAAGTGATTGAAGTTCTATTGAGGCTTGTTTTAACATGCCTTATACATTTAAAAATCGTATTTTCCTTGAGACAAAACCACAGGAGATTTTTTATTAAACTAGTTTGGACGGAAAGTACTTACCAATATAAAGTAGGACCTCTTGGACCGTACCTCGATATTTTCGTTTCCGTATTTAGATTTTAATATAATTAAGCATTTCAATTCGTAATTTGTATAAGACAAAGAAAAATAGCTACAAAATTTAAAATTATAAGCATGTATGTCTGATTTGAGATATCCTTCTCTATGTGGAAAACACCTCCTGGAAGGGAAATTCGTTCTATTTGTAAGGGTTGTTATAACCTCCCCTAAATATTCAAGCAGGAAAATCAATATTTTCAAAAACCAAAACCGGAGGCGTTTTTTATTTTACTATTTGAGCCAGAAATCAATTTACAATGAACGTATTTCAGTAGAAAATTTCTCTGGAAATAATTTAAGGGTTGATTTAACAGCCCCTAAATATTCAAGCAAGGAAATCCAAATTTTCTAAGAAGAAAAATCAAGGCAAATCAGGGCTGATTCGAACAAAATTAAAGGGCGTTTTTGGATATTTGCCAATTATTTCGATAGATTTAAAATATTTAAGCAAAAAACTAATCTCAATCTAAAAAAATATTAAAACATAATCAGGCTACGAGAAAATAATATCAAAATCATGTAGTAATTATATTTCATATAAAGAAAGGAACGAGAGAAAAAAACGTAACGAAACTTTTCATAGCGCCTCTATTGAAACTTCGAGTTTCGATACCTGTAGAGCGGGTTGAAACACGGTGTTTGCATCCCTAGGGTTAAAACATTTTGTCTTCGAGTTTCGGTACGTGTCGAGCGCGCTGAAACACTGTGTTTACATCCATAGGGTTGAAACATTTTTTCAGCTCTAGAGTAGACACTTAGGTAGGTAGGGTCTACAGGTACCTCCACTCGAATTTTCAATAGATTTGCTATTAAAAATAATATGCATTACTAGGAATTTAACATACTATTCCTTACGTTTCTTTTTGTTTCCTTCGACATTTATCTGATGAAAGATAAAATGTATCTGACAAGAATATTTATTTGATATATGTGATATGTCAAAAATGAATACATAAATATATGATATATGTGATATGTCAAAAAGGTTTTAAACAATTTTAACAAAAAAATTATTTACTGCACTTTGTTCCGTTTATATTTTATAGTGAACACTCAGCTAAGTTCAGTCCTTTACTTTTGCTGAATAAACCTTCAGTTACTGTAGACCCTGATGAAGACTTCTAAAATTGTAAACAAACACTATAAATTGTAAACTAATCAAAGCGCAGCCAATGTATTCTGTAAGTTTATGTGAATTGTTTTTTCGTTAAAACCATTCAAATAAAGTTACACGATGTAAAAAATCAATACCGCGAGGATTTTCAATTTATGGAGGTAATTTTTTCGTTGAACCTACACACAGCCGTTTGACGTATCACATATGTAAAATAAATATTTTCGTCAGATAAATTTTATCTTCCGTCAAATAAATTTTGATCTTTTGTCAGAGAAATGTGCTGCAGCTTTTTTATTCAATTTAAAGATAAAATTTCTTCATGGAATTTACTGTGCTCTTAATTTCTTACGGTTCCCTACGGAAGATTTTTGCTTCCTTATAGAGCGAGGTTTGTAATGAACTGAACTTTCAAATGTACTTTTTTGAAATATTTCGACATAATTCGGCTCAAAGTTTGGTGTCAGATCGGGCGTTATCTAGATTATCTAGTCTCGAGGATCTGATCTGGCCCAGGTATGACGCGATGCTTGGTTATTCAAGAACAATAAACGTTCTACGTTTTTTTAGCAAATTTTTAAAAAGATAATTCGAAAAAGAGACAAGGTGTCTTAAATTATAGAAAATAAGAAATTCACTCTATCAAAACAATACTCTTTTTCTTGTGATCTTGAAAGTCTAATCTGATTTAAGTTTGATGCTGATCAGCTAAATATACTTCTAGTGAAAAATTAGTTTTGTCCAAGTCATTCAAAAAAGGGAGATGCGCTAGCTGATTATCGGCCTCCATCCAGTGTGTAATTGTCCATTAACTAGTAGCTATTAACTAGTAGCTGACCAGCAAATAAACAGTGTCGCACCATACGATCTGGCGTCGGTCTAGACAAAAAAACGTTACACTTTTGGCCAGCCCAACGCCATCTAGTCGGCGGAAATACTGTAAACCAGACGGTCTGGCCTGGGCCAGTCCATAGCAAGTCTTTCCGCACGGGTTGATTTCCGAGCTCTCTGCTGGATACGTTCCTTACGTTGATTGTAAATTAATTTCAAACTCTAATGGTATAATTAAAAAAACTCCTGCGATCTTGGTTTTTGAAAATGTCTATTTTCTTGTCTGAATGCCTATGTAAAAATGTCGATTTTTTGGTTTGAATGTTTAAGGGATCTTAAAAGAACCCTTAAGATAGATCCAACCATTTTTTTAGGTGGAGGGCACTTCCTGCACTTATTTTGAAGTGATTTTTCATGTCAATAGTTTAGTAAAAAAATCTCCGTTGGTTTTGGTTGCTAGGAAAAGTCGGTTTCTTTGCTTGAATGAAAAAACGACCGCCAAACATCTTGTATACCAAAAATCGTGAATGTGCTAAGTTTCAGCTTTTTGAATTAATAATCTGCGTTTTTGAAAACTACAAAAAAATACAATTTGTATATTTGGTTTGGGGTCCTTTAGGGCATTTCAAACGAAAAAAATATGCCCGCCACGCGGGCACATTCTTATTCCGCGCTGCGCTGCGCGCCAAGCTTGTGCGCGTTTAAGGCGCGGAAACGCTCTTGCGCTCGCTTTTCTGCCGTACACTTTAACTACATTTTTTAAAAATATTATAAATATTATAACTTAAATCGAAAACTCTGATTTAAACTTTTTAGGCATTACAGCAAAAAATTGTAACTGCAATTTTTTCGATTTGTGTTTAAACGAGGTTCTCAAAGCTCCTACGGATTTGACAACTACATGCTCATTACAAAACTCGCGCTTCGCGCTCGATAATTTGTGTTCAATTGAAAACCTTTATCAAGATAATTTGTAAATCTTGTTCAAATCTACTAAAAACAACGCTTTAAACATACGGATATCTTTAAAATAAAAATTGCATATTTTTGAAAATGATGTAACTTTTTGAACTTTTGTCTAATTAAGAAATATTATAAGAATAGTTTCGAAATACAGATATTTTATATCTAGTAGAAATTTTGATTGATATTTCTTACCCTGTTAAAACTTTTTTTTTCTGTTTTTTTTGAAAATTTTCAAAATTTTATAAAGCATGTAACGCTTTTATTTTGGATTTAATTTATAAATGTCATTCGAATAATTTTCAAGTCAAATAATTTGTTTGTCTAATCAAAAAAAAATTTTTCTATTTTTTCTGAACATTCTCCGAATTTTCAAAAGCATATAACTTTTCTAAGCTTCATCGAAATTGAAAATTTCCTTTCGATAATTTGCAAGTCTTCTACCCATCTATAAGAAACTTTGGCAAAAATTTCTCAAATTTAAAGAAAAAAAATTTTGCAATTTTGAAAATGCTTAATTTTTAAAGGCTAATTCGATTAGAAAAATCCTTCAAAAGTGAGCGTGGCTATAACATTTAGGTAACCATAAATACAGACAGACATACAGTCAGACATACAGGCACCGGCAAAATTTTATGATTATCATACTCTGTGAATACCGAAACGTAAAGATCCGTTAAAACCCAGAGATCGAAAATTTGGACGATTACATTACATTCTCATGAATGAGAATGTGAAAATGGTATAGCGTAACCAGCGAACTTCATCCTTGGCCTAGCTAGAAATATTGTTATAAATGAATCAAGGATATTGGTACAATTCTAAAAGCAGAAATTTTCATCAGAAATAATTATAAATATAACGACACATGTATTAGTCGTTAAAACAAATATATAGTTGAATCAAGAATATTGTAACTCTGAACATGGGACTAAAATAGGGTTACATTATGTTGACAGAGATTTTAAATTTATAATTGATTTAATACTTTACCTTCCAATGAAACATATTATAAGGGTTCTGTTGGAATTGAATTATCGTCGGTACAGTTTTCTCGACTTGTACGAATCAGCACAGTTTTCAGCGCTTAGCCGAGTCGACACTGTCCTCCTGCCAGTCGACCATATGTGGAATTATTAGGAGAACTAGTTTTGTAATTTTTGTAAGCTTGGATGTAAATTTATTTTATTTATCTGCTCTTGACTAACCAAAAATTTGCACGGCAATTTTCGATTTTGCGAGATTTAAAACTCGTTACGTCACATAGCTAATACGTTTAAATGAAAATCCTTGACTTGAGGTTAGAAGTTAATGCCTTAAAAATAAGAACTACTTTAATCAAATATATTTTATTTTTATTGATTTGACTTTACAGTATTTTTCTGTTTGAATCATAAGTTTGGTTCTGTAAATATAAGGACTTGTAAAACTAGCATTTATTGCAATATAAATAGATTGTTTAAATTTTTAACTCAGAAAACTAAATTTAGTTTCAGAATAAGAAGATGTTGGAAATAAAAGCACGTCGAAAATGTCGATGGAAACTCGAGAAATCAAAGATACCCCTGGTCCCAGGGCACACGAAGCACTTACGGCTCGTGCAAGGTATATCAGACGGCAAAGTACAGGTTCGTGTTCCCCAGGGATTTCGAATCCTTTGCCGTGGCAAAACTTTAAACTCAAATGCCCGATTGCCCTGAGAGGCACTAAGGTCGCTAGAGTTTGTGACGGTCACAGGCCATATTCCTCTGCAATATTTAGCCGCACCACAAAAGTTTTACAGAAAGGACGATCGCCTCGTCCATCTTTCGAGCGCCTAACTTGTGGCTGTGAAGGGGTAGTAACAAAAGTAACAAAAGTACCAAAAGTACCAACAACATCAACAACAAGAAGCGCGCCGGCCAGAGAATGGGTTCCACACCGCATACAAATATACCCACTGGCGGGCAGAATGAAACATTTATTTGGTGCCAGGGGATTTTCCGAATAGGAGAAAGGGAGTTGGTAACTGGGGTGAGCGGGGGTGAGCGGGGGTGCGATAACTTGGTTAGCCAGCCGACTTCCGATCTGTATTCTGTCTACTCTCGAGTTTATTACACTGCAGGTTCCTATGTACCATTTTACCACGAACTCAAACCTATTTTTTTATTGAATAGCTCTACTTAGGTTTTATACCTGCTTTATAGAAAATTATTTTTGTGGGATGTTGCTCATTTCATATTAAATTTTTGTTTAGTGGCTTTGTTCCTCTGAATTTCGAAATTTTTATTTGGTATAAACTTGCTGATTGACCTTTATCTTCAGATGAAGAATTAATTACATTTTTTAAATGCAAAAGCTATAACGAAGTTCGCTATATTTTTTACCAAGGAATTCACAAACGCTATACCCCCCCCCCCTTCTTCCTACCACCCTTCTCTCACCAAACGTTATTCGCATAAATCCTCTCAGCCTCGCGGCCAATTCCCCCTTTAAACACCCCAACCTTGCAATATATACCTTGTCCTGATACACCACTTCCATTTTACTTCCTGTCCCTAACAACCTTTGCCGTGGCGATTTTAAACTCCTCATCCATACCATTACTATCCCTATACACTCCCCCCATTATTCATGTGTCTATGATCCTCTTAAGATCATACCAGATTTCCATTTCAGCATCTGTACTAAAACCTTCCACCCCTGACCCTTTTAGTCAGTTTTGCCTACCACTATCCCCGTGGTATCTATAGACCCCCCTCCCCCTCATAATCTCTAAACTTACTTCATGAGAAAATATTACTCTTTATACATATTTTTAAAGTGAACTGCAAATTATGAAAAGGAAAATATGTGGCATTATTTGTGCAGTGGTTGCACGTGAAAACCAAAGATCTCCTATCGGACTCAAACTTCGGCAAACTCCAAACTCGAAAAAAGGTTAATTATTTTTTCAAACAATGCTTATAATCAGTGAAAAGAATATGAAAAATCATATCGCAGCTGTAGAAGATAAACTTTTGTTCTGTTGATATTAAAAGAATTACAAGTCGCTGAATTCGATAGTACCAAAAAAAAATATATTTTTGCTTTTCAGTAAATATTTGTCAGTAGGGCAATATTTTTACCTGGTGAAGTGCAATTAAGTAACACTTTTTCGAAGTTTGAGTCGTATCATGGCAATCTGGTTTTTACGTGGATTCAATTCAGAAATAATGTCCCGTAAAACTTTTTATTGCATCATTTTGTTTTTTGCTCAAAATCTACTACTTCGTTTTTTGTTTATGAAATTATATATTTGTCGTAATACAATGATAAATAATGATAAATACGTAATACAATGATAAATATGTCTGAAAGAAAGTGACATTTTAAAGGTATATTTTTTAATTTGTAGGCTTTGTCTTCCTCTAGAGTTTAATTCATTTTCTCATGATTTTTTGATTGATTAACAGGGAGTCCAACTCGAGGCGCGTAAAACGCCTCGAGAAGATAAAAGAATGGTTAATTCCCGCCGGCAGGCCGTCGGCCTTCAGACGAGATTCCCCTTGGTTCTTAAAGGCTATTCGCTGCTTCTTTATCCGGATAAGATAATTGCTTAGTCCCTGATCAAATTTAATTTTCTCCTAAAGCATTTCTTATTTTTAAATAAATCTGCTTCTTCTAATTCCCTTCCAATTACATTTCTCACTTTGGCAAAAATCTGAATAGGGCATAACATTATACGATATTAATTTTGCAATATAATTTTGTAATAGAATTTTGCAGTATAATTATTCAATATAATTTTGCAATATACCGTACTGGTAACCACATTTATAATTTTGCAATACTATTTTTACTTTCCATTTCGTAAAGTGATTGCTTACGAATGATAATAACTTAACGGAATTAAAGAATAAACATTTTTCAGGAATAATTGTATTTAATAATAAGTTTTGGAATATGATCGTTGAGAACAAGGGATAATGAAGTACAACCTTAAAGCAGTGAGCTGAGGTGGAACACATAAATATTCAGCGTTCCCAAGTTACGACGAAATTAATCCGTACTGGTGGATTTACGGCTTGAGCAGCCTCGCTACTCCGCCCTGGCAATTCGTTCTCCTAAATCACTCGCAAAAAGTTCACTCGACTCTGCCACCTTTGGAATTGCGTGTTCATTAACTCCTTAATAAGGTATAATGCTACTGTCGGATTAGAAGAAATTACAAAAAAATGCTTTCTTAACTTTGTTTGCATTCCAATTACTAATGAATCTCACAAAAAGGCACGCTTCTTTTTAAATTTAAAAGAACATACTTTAAGCTGTTCCATTTTTTTATTCTTTAAGTTATCATTTATAATACTCTGAAAAAATACGGTGTTAATTTCGTGGACGTTTCAAAATGTCCTGGGTTTTCTGCTTTCATCGGGCAGGAGAAAAACGGATAATGCAATGCGTGTAAAAAAATGACCGTACTTCCTGATGTCCACTTTTCTAAAATTGATATCCTATGCTACTTTTTGTTATATAATTACATAATTTTGATACATTCCTTCTAATGTTGAACAAATTTCTATTTTACTCAAACAATATTTGTTTGATCAATCAGTTATTTTTCGTTAACTAGAAAAATGAAAAAAAAAAATAAAAGACATACAATTAATTACGATTTTAACAGTATTTTTGGAAAAGTAATTATTTAAACAAATTATATTTGAATAAACGATTTAAAAGTGTTGAATGTATTCTTTCTATACACTATACAGTCAGAAACATAATTGTATGTGTTATATTTCATTTCATTTTATAGTTATTGAAAAAATTGGTATTGGTATTGTGTTGGTGGGCGGGGGAACCCGTGAGGTCCCCCCTAGCGCACACACTAAAAAGTCTATTGTGCCACACCCGTGTAAATTCCTTGAAAATAACCAGCGACCAGCGTGCGTTAGTTCCTTAGACTCCTTGCTGATTCTTTTTCAAGCCTCTCAAAGTCGCTCACTGATTCCCAAGGAATAGTCCCTTCGACCTGGAGCCTCTTCCCTGGGAGGAAACTGACCTTTTCTGTAGGGAACGACAGTTTAAGGTGGGTTCCGAACCACCAGAGCCCCGGTTTAAAGAACATAGAAAAAGTACCATTTGTACCGGCACAGGGATCGAACCCCAGTCCTCTTGCTTGGACGCAATATATATTTATTAAACATTAAATGAAATGTATCAAAATTATGTAATTATTCAACATAACGGAGCACAGGACACTAATTTAAAAAGAAAATTTATATCTCTGGCTCAATTTTTAGAAAATTTTAAAATAGACAATAAATAAGTATTTAAATGATTACATGTTTTTAGAAAAATTTACTATTCTTAACAAAAAGAAACAATTATATTTCACATTATTTTTTTAGATTTTTTGGTAATAAATAATTATTTAAATAATTTACATTTGTTTAAATAATTGGAAATTGTTTAAAACGTCATGGTAAATGTTCAAATTGTCCATTATTAATTATTTGTATAAAAAGACGACGGAAATTGCTAAGAAGTAACAATAATACGTAAAAATGTAGTTTTTTTACTTTTGGGTCATATTTGGGGCGCTCTGTGGAGGGTTGGGATGGGATGGAAATATAAGTTATTAGTATGGTTTCATTTAGTAGACACTCCTCTTAAATCTCTAAAAAAAACTTGGCACATTGCGATGAAAACCTGGGATATGAGTCCAATTTTTCGAAAATTCAAAATTTCCCCATGTTAATTCAATGGGATTTTGAAGTGCCCGGTGGCTCGTGTTAATATTCAAATTTCGAAAAAAGGAATAACGGATTTTATTTCTCCGCAAATGGAAACTTTTGGGCATGGTGTCTTGTCCTGTAGCTCGAAAATCGTTTTTTGGAACACCCTAGTGTAACATACGAGGGTAGTTCAATAAGTCCTTAGAATGAAGTATAAAAACAATTTTTTTTGGGTAAATTTTTTTTTATTTTTCAACATAATCTCCTTGGAGCTCTATACACTTGGTCAATCGCTTTTCAAGTTTTTTTAATCCTTCAGAAAAGTGCGTTTTCGGAAGTTCGTCAAAATAAGCACTTACAGAGGCAATGTCGTCTTCGTTGTCTGGAAATCCCTGTCCACTGAGCCATTTTTTCAAGTTTGGAAATAAGAAAAAGTCACTGGGGGCTAAATCTGGTGAATACGGTGGGTGTTCGACCAATTCGAATTTTAGTTC
>NC_046658.1:57684867-57686756 GCF_010883055.1 Belonocnema kinseyi | reverse complement strand
ATATATCTAGTCGGGAGTGGTGCTGACTGAAAACGGATGATTTGGAGCGATTCGCGCGCCATCTGTTGGTCATTCTAAGGACTTATTGAACTACCCTCGTACATTAATCGATATAAAGATGAATATAATTGATTATGGCATTGTAAAACATGTAACATTTGTTTGCAAATTAAAAATAACTTTATAACAATCGAACGCACAATTTCAACATTTTTTGTGTAAATACAATTAAAACCTATCAAATGTGATATCTTAAACTTTTACCAATTGTAATATGCTTCTTTTAAAGGAATCGGATCCAAATTTATAAAATATTATATCCTTATTGTCTGTTATTTTTGACATGACTTTTTGATAGAAATCAAATGAAATCTTTCAAAAATTTCAAAATTTCCAAGATTCTTATACGTAGGTTTTGATACAAATCTGGAATGGATAAGATTTGATAGAATTTCACTGAGAAATCCTACGGAAAGCAGAATTTAAAAATAATACCAAAAATCCTTAATATATTTTTTGAAATCATATTTTACAGATCATGTCCAAGAATCTTCGTTGGTTCTGTTCAATACTGAAATGGTTCGTATTTGCTCTAAATTGGAAATGCCTGGAAGGACGGAAATATCGGTGATTAATAGTAAAGGGAACCTATAAGTAAACCCTAGTCAGTCCAACCAATAAAATGAAAAATAACACAGGCCCACAAAAAAAAAGTTGTCTGCACGAGACAAGTGTCTATGCTATCCTTATGAATTTTTAAGCCGCTTAATCCGAATATGGCTTCAGAATTTGGCCTACACGCCTCAGTTTTCCCTTAGATGCAAAAAGTAGGGAAAAGCCTAGGGATTTTCTCGTCACACAGGCCATACAAAAAATTTTCTGCACGAGATAAGTGACTAGGCTAGCCTTGCGTATTTTAAGCCGCTGAATCCAAATCTGGCCCGAGAATCAATCTGACAGGTCTCAGTTTCCCCCTAGATGAAGAAAATAAGGAAAACCCTAGGGACAACTTGCACGTTATTTTGATAATACCAGTATACGCACATCGACTTAATTTGTGCACAGAAATTCTTTAGTGTGCCTTCTATTTCCCCTAGCTTGGGTAATCCTGGGTAAACTGAAGGGCTTTCTCAGATTACATAGATTTACACGGAAAAAAATTTTAAAAACCTGATATCCTTTACACTTTTGCGTGCGAAATCAGTCACTTTTCCCGTGCAGACAAATTTTTTTTGGTAGGCCTATGTAACGAGAAAATCCCTAGGTTTTTCCCTACTTTTTAAATCTAGGGGAAAACTGAGACGTGTAGGACAAATTCTAAGACAGACGACTTTTTTTGTGGGACTGTGTAATTATTGATCAATTGCTTCCATCTTTAATAAAATTTTATTATAATTTATATCATTCTTTCTTTATTATAATTTAAGTGAAGTGTGCCCGAGATGAAGAGTGTCACTATTCAGAGACATAACCATGAACTGACAGCGAATCTAATTTTGACGAGATGTAGTGTCGTGGGCGATTCGACAGAACGTGCAATGTTAGAGGGGTGGAAACGGTACAGAGAAAGAATCAAGCATGCGGGTCGACATGGTTTCGGGGGTGCGCGAGATGGACCAGACTTAATAGAAATACAATGGTCCCAATTCAGAGGGTTGCCACCCTCCCCAGGCGATCATTTCGCACGAAAAATAAATCAAACTCCAATACGCTAAGTGGTTACGTTTGAAGCTAACCAGACTTGGGTTTGGACCTCTATTGGCGTGCCTTCATGATTAAATTCTACTTAATATCTGGGGTCATTACATTCCGATTGAAAACGATCAAGCTGACCTCAATTTTTGGGGTGCCTCTACCAGAATGTTATTTTAAATACAAAATAATAAGAA
>NC_046658.1:57681577-57684767 GCF_010883055.1 Belonocnema kinseyi | reverse complement strand
AAAGCAAACTGAATGTTAAATCAAAAAGCATGAAAGAGGGAGCTCTTCTTAATATTTTGACACCAAAATCATGTCGATACACCTTATTGACTGCGAGTAAAGACACCCACGCTTTAACTTGACAGACTGTACATTTAGAAATTTGTGGCCTTTCTGATCAGGCATTTAAAAATTAAAAAGGTAAAGACAAAACCTTAAAATTTAATTATTCTGAAAAAGCTGAGAATGTCTGTACGGTGGGCCGAGCCAATAGTAACATCACTGAACGTATCGGCCGAAGGTTTGTAACGACGTGACTGGCCGAATGACAAAGACTGCTTTTAACTGATTTTTGAAAAAATCTTTTTTTAACCCTTTTTGTGCAATTATGTTACACAATTAGTCTTTTTTTAAATTTAGGCTTTTAAGAAGTCCGGCCATTACGGCCTATGAAACGTAATCCCTGCGCAGAAAAAATGAAAGATAAAGTTTACATCGATTCCAAGTGAAAGATTCACTGCAACAAAAATTAACCTTGTCAGATAAACTTTATATCAATTGAAGATAATTTCCGATTTTTGACCGTGCGGGATAATCTATCACCTTATAATCGCTCCATTTTTATTCGAGGCGTAGCGAGAATTACGACGCCAGCGCTATCTATCGTCGTTTAACTTCATTAAATTGGAGAGAAATGGGGATTCTCATCTGTCATTTGGTTTTGCGCTTTTTGCTAAATGGTATTAAATAAGTTCTAATACGTCTAAAATAGTGTAATTTGTTTCGGAGAAGATATATTAGTAAGAACACATTTTTTTCTCATTTTCTGTTGCTACATGTTTTACCGAAATGTCCCGATTTATAGCTTGAATTCATGTATACTTTGCCGTTATCCCATTTCTGCTAAGGACGTCGTAGCAGATGACAGCTTTCATTCCATCTCAGAATAAACTTTCGCCAAATAGCATTTAAACTTCAATATCGGGAAATTTTACATGCAACAGAATTTAACTTTAGTTTTTTCTGTGTGTGCATAACTAAAAAATAATAAATTGTGTTGTAAATAATTATTATTAAAGTGTTACTGAACCAGTAAGGGTGCAGTGTAATTCGAGGTTTAATTAAGTATTTATTTAATGAAGAAAAATAAATTGAAATTACAGAAGTTCTTTCACAAACGCTTATTAGTTTTTTTTTTCTCGTAATCATATTTTTATTTTCAATTTAAGAAATTGATCTTCAGGTGTAATTTCAATGTAACATAAAATGCTCTCACTGTTTAAGTTTCTATCTCCCGAAAATCAGTCCAATCAGTCCTTAAGTGAAAACGAGACTTTGTTGTATAGTTTCAGTGAAATATAAAACATTGGTTGTAAACGAATGCATATGTAGAATAACACCATCATAGTTCTTAAAGATATATATGACAGTCTGCGAGGTGTCCACATATTACAAAGTCATTATATTTGGCATTTTTATAATAGGAAAATGAATATACTCTCAACTCCAATGTCAGAACCTCCGGTTTACGATTTTCCGAGAATTGCTGCCGCGGCGGTTTCCTGATGCGGGGAGCGCGGCAGGAGCTGCACAGTCAAGCGTGACAAAAGGCTCGAGGGCCGTACTTACCACGCGTTAGTTAAATCAGGTTACGTCATTCGTCCAAAACTGACCGAAATGATGCAGGCGGTCCTGCTTGTTTGCGTTTGGATTTATTCGACTTCGGATCAAGGCCAATGCAAGCCATGCCCGAAACAGTTCTTGCAAGGAAAGTTTAGTGTGCTCTGTTCAAATATTTATAAATGGATTGAAATTTATAAGGGCAGATATGCCTGGCCTTTTCAGTTTTTACTATGTTCAAATACATCTATTTTAGGTATGGCTTTAAATTCCTGTTCTCAGTTATATTCCAAATGAGAAAATAACAATATTGTACTACTTAAAGAAAAACAAAACAAAAATCGGTTATACATACATGCTCTTATAATATACTCGTATTTTAAAACATTTTGAAACATTTTCCAAAATTTCAACACAATATTAAAATTTTTTAAATTATAAAGCCGCTGAATGTAAACCATGTGATTAATGACGTGAAATTCTAGTACACACCTTATATATATAATTAAAAATTTGTCATAAGGACAACCGCAGGATTTCGCCGGGAGCGGGTGCTAATCTGAAAAATTGCACCCACTTCCAGCGAAATCGCGGTAAAATTTCAGCCACAACCACGTCTCACAACCGTGAGATAGGTGGTTACAGTCTGTAAAGGAATCAATACGACGATCCAGCAAAAGCCTCGTGCACTCTAAGAACACGGAGTGACCCAAGGACAACCGCCTTCTGCATTTTTCCGGCAAGTGTTCTAGCATATTATTGACACGCAGTGATGCTTTTTAGGCCATTAGCAAGTGAAAGCTTGGCACCTCCAAGAGCGCCGATGATAAGGACGATTAGTTTAACAGAATATTCCGGGTACAATCGTTGCAACTCCCTTATAAAGTCTCGATACTTCTCTTTCTTTTCATTCTCCTTGGCAATGATGTTTTTGTCAACTGGTGCCGAAAATTCGATAACGAACATGGTTCGCTTCTCGAAATAAAGAAGAACCATGTCAGGCCTCGAGTGAACAACAGAAACAATTGTCGAGAATATAAAGTTCCAGTATATGCGGCACTTCCCATTCTCGACAATTGACTCAATTTCTCTAGGAGACTTTAGAGGAGCGATATTAAGGTGAATGCCGTAGGAGTGACAAAGATGGTAATAAAGCACTCTTTGTGCCGCATTGTGCCTTTGAATGTAGGTCGATCCCGCGTGTGTTGGACAACTAGATAGTATGTGAGCTAAATGCTCGGGGTGTGCATGGCACGCCCTGCAGCTATCATCGGGAATGTCTTGGCTCAAAATGTGGCGACGGTATGTTAAGGTGGAAACGACACCGTCTTGGCATGCAAAAATGAAACCCTCTGTACCAGACCATCGTCCATGTAAAACACATGAGTGATCTTGTACTTTCGATCTGCAGCTTTGCCGCACAAGTACCCGTTGGAATGGCGCAGGGCTAGATATAGTGGCAATAATGTAAGGCAAAAGAGGAGTGGGTTCATGGTGTCGCCCTGAAAGACACCTCTCTGAAACGTAACCTTGTTAGTTGTCACACGATTTTTGCCAGATGAGATAGTAAATCTGGTTTTCCAAAGCGGCA
>NC_046658.1:57679811-57681477 GCF_010883055.1 Belonocnema kinseyi | reverse complement strand
TCAGCGACCTCCAAAACCCCTTAGTATACATTATCATACCGGGTATACATTATATACCGGGTATACCGGGTATACCGGGTATACATTATCATTATCGGGCTTTGGGGTGAAATTTTTCATATTTGAATCCGCCATATCTCGGTTATGAAAATTCTTATCAAAAAGTTAGGCATCGCATTTTGAAGGTAAAGAGTAGTTCTTTACGATGCCATTGTCAGTTTGTGAAAAAAAAAATTTTCGCGATGTTACGGGGCCTCGAACACATCAAAATAACGGGGTTTTGACCCTTTTAGGTTAGAATATCTCGAAAACTGAGGATGATGGAATTTTTCTGAGGTCAGATTCGGATTCAGCGCAGCAAAAACCTTCGGGTATAGTAGGTCTGGTCTCTGGTTCTGAGAATTGTTGGCCTGTGTAATCGATGCATTGGTGCCCCATGGGCACATACAATTTCTCAATGCAGGATTTGCTAATAAAATTGAAACGTTAAGAACACGTGTGTAAAACTGCTCTGATTTTGCCTAACTTGAGAATCGGATAAAAACATCCATAATTTGATTCATCATATTATTTATTTAAAAAATTAATAAAGGTAAAGAACTATTATGAAAATACGATTTAAAATTCTAATTTCCTTTTAAAGTGAAGTAGCTTGGATAAGGGTGTAAGAGAATACGCATATCACAAGTGCTATACAAATACCAGTACCAGATGGTGGCGGCCATGTTTTCATTATACCTCCTAATGTCCGGTGCTCGATCATAGTCTACCTTTTCTTTCCGGCTCGTACTTGCTGTTTCTATTTTCCGTGAACGGTGATTTTTCAGTACAAACTCATAGGCACAACAACCCTCAGGCAAACAAGAACTCTTATTTCATTAGCAAACGCGAACCCTCTCCTGGATTTCGTATATAATGGAATGCCATTCTTTGTGGAGACCCAGTATCTCGCAATTAAAATAATAAAGTAAATTGCATGCATTTAATCGTTATTTATTATTGCTTCCAAAATAAAAATTGTATTTTTCACCAAAAGGATGAAACGTAACAGATTTCTACTGAAATGCAATATCGGTAGGTTTTATGCTCCCTTAAAATCAATAAAAAATGCTAATGTTTAAAAGAAAGGGCACGGCAACCCTATCGAAAGTGTAGTGGGAAAAACCTTTTTAATTGTCATTATGAGAATTAGAATAAATATTTCGATTTTTCAAACTACATAAAAATCAACCTCTTCTTTTCAGTCGAAAAACAGAAACCTAAATTCGAGAAGAGTCCAATTTTATCTTTAACTTAATTCTTTACCGTCTCCCTTGCTAAGTATGTGCCCCTTATATAAGTTAATTCTCAAAAGGACATCAACCTTAGAATTCATTTCGAAATAAAACATTAAAAATTGCACAATTTCAAAGTAATTAGCTTACAACATTGTGAAATTTCAAATTCAAAATCTTTAAAATTAAAAATGTTCAAATATAAGTACCGTTGAAGTGTAATTGTTCTAAACCAAAATTTAAACTGTAAATTATGTCTTATTTGTATTTTGTAAACAATACTTACATACAAGAGAACATACAGTCTGTCAAGTTAAAGCGTGGGTGGCTTTACTCGCAGTCGGTAAGGTGTATCGACATGATTTTGGTGTCAAAATATTAAGAAGAGCTCC
>NC_046658.1:57645601-57679711 GCF_010883055.1 Belonocnema kinseyi | reverse complement strand
GGATGCCTGCCCGCGGTCGGTCTTAGTGTCGCCTTACTTTCTCTGTTGCTGGCTTGTTCTAGCTGTGGTATAGTAGGCGTTCCGCTTACATAGCCCCTTTTAAGGAGTAGTTCAGCATGGTTTCGCAGACGTTGCTGCGAAAAGTGCGATAGCTCCGAGTGAGAAGCTAGGGAAGGGGGTTCGTCCATCCTTGTAGAGCCCCGCATGCAAGGATAAGGCTGCGTACTCTGAGAGGTCGCCCGGTATCCCAGAGTCACCGTTCTAGACACCTCACCCAGGTGCCATTCAGCTTTCGGCACGGTTTTCACACTTCCGCTTGGGGATTAATTCCTTCGGGACCACCCCTGGATAATTGTCCGCGACTGCCTATTTATTTTTGTAACCATATTCAGCAGAAACCCTTGATACAGGGACCCTCTATCCGCAAACCGCGGAAGCGTTCGGTGGCTTTGTCATAGGCCCTTCGGTTTGATTCGAGAGGAATCAAAACCGAATCGAAATATATAATATATATAAAACCGGATATATATTTATATATTTAAAAGTTCGTCATAAGGGCAACCGCAGGATTTCGCCGGGAGCAGATGCTAATCTGAAAAACTGCACCCTCTCCCAACGAAATCGCGGAAAAATTTCAGTCATAACCACGTCTCACGACCGTGAGATAGGTAGTTACAGTCTGTAACGGCATCAATACGACGATCCGGCAAAAGTTTCGTGCACCTCCAAGAGCGCCGTAGATAAGGATAATTAGTTTAACAGAATATTCCAGGTAAAATCGTTGCAACTCCTTCATAAGATCTCTATACCTCTCTTTCTTTTCATTCCCCTTGGCTATGATGTTTTTGTCAGCTGGTGCTGAAAATTCGATAACGAACATAATTCGCTTCTCGAAGTCCAGAAGAACCATGTCAGACCTCGAGTGTGCAACAGAAACAATTGTCGAAAATATAAAGTTTTCAGTATATGCGGCACTTCTCTTTCTCGACAATTGACACGATTTCCCTAGGAGCATTTAGAGGAGCGATAATAAGGTTAATGCCGTAAAAGTGGCAGAGATGGTAAAAAAGCACTCTTAATGCCGCATTGTGCCTTTGGTTGTAGGTCGTTCCCGCATGAGTTGGACAACTAGATAGTATGTGAGCTAAATGCTCGAGGTGTGCATGGCACGCCCTGCAGCTATCATCGGAAATGTCTTGGCTCAAAATGTGGCGACGGTATGTCAAGATGGAAATGACTCCGTCTTGGTATGCCAAAATGAAACCCTCCGTACCAGACTTTAATGCGGGTGATTTAAGGAAAGCAAAAGTCAGCTCACACGATATTGACTGATCCTCCACATTTCTGTGGAAGATAACGCGCATCCTCTTCTCGAAGAGCTGTTTACGAAAGTTGTTTACTTGTGCTTTCTTAATCCAGGCTTTCAGGAGTGAGTGCTCGAGATAGATAAGATTTGATGCATTTTTCTCACCCCTAATACTAAAGTTAAGTCCAAGTGTTTCAGCAGCCTCCTCCGCTGCTTTGTACAGAAACGCTCCTTTACCCACTTCCTCGTGCTTCCTGACCATTTGAAGAAAAGGGCCTCTTCCATTTGCGACTCTATGTGCTGTACCCAGAATAATCCTGTTGTTAAGACATTCAAGATTCAATATTCCGCGACCAGCTTGACGGCGTGAGATGAAGAGTCGCGGAACAAAAGACTTAAGATGCATGCTTTTGTTCATGTGCATAACCTTTTGTGTCCCGATATCAAGGGCTCTGAGCTCGTTTTTTGCCCATGGAATCACTCCAAATGAATAGATTACTATTGGGACGGCAAGCATGTTCGTTGCAGATACTTTGTTCCTCGCTGACAGTTCGGAAGAGCTCTGTGGCACGTCCAGGTAAGTATAAGTCGCTCCCGCGCAAAAGGTGTCGTATGGCACTTCTATCGACGAGCGCAGGGTCTTCAGGCAAACAAGGAGTGGTCTCATGGTGTCGCCCTGAAAGGCACCTCTCTGAAAGGTGACCATGTTAGTTAACACAAGATTTTTTCCAAATAAGATAGTGAATCTGGTTTTCCAAAGCCGCATCAATCTCCCTATGCACCTCACGATTTACGGATAAACCATTAAGCTTTCCAAAAGACAGATGATAAGTCTATGAGAGGTGGAATCGAAAGCTTTCTGGTAATCAATCCAGGCCATCGATAGGTCAAGTGATTGGCCTGTAATTCTTCGGGTCAGCTAAGTTGCCTATTTTCCGCAGGAGTATTGTGCGCCCTTCCACCAACCACTCTGGAATCGGCTCTTCCGACTTCAAATATGAGGTAAAATACGGGCCAAATGCTGATGGGTTGAAGAAAACTTTTTCCACCAGAAGGTTTTGATACAATCTGGTCCCGGTGCGGAATAGTTCTTCATCCCTCTTAATACTTTTTTCACCTCCTTGGTAGTGATGGGTGGGCATTCTTCATCAGGTATTATGAGGGCATCACGCAGCTCCTTGAAGCTATTTATATTTTCTAAGTCTTCGTCCAGACTATGCTGCTATTCGTAGACTTCTCTCGAAAATACTTCGACCTCCTCTGGTTTGGGCTGGTGGTCAACAGTAACTGGAGGTTTTGGGAAGAGTCGAGATGGGTCAGAGAGAAACTGTTGATTTTCTCTGACGTGGTACTCTAGCAAGTCGTGATTCAGTCGCTCCGTCCACCTAAAGGGTTCCTGCTGAATATGGTTACAAAAATAAATATGCAGCTGCGGACAATTGTCCAGGGTTGGTCCGAAAGAAATTAACCCCCAAGCAGAGTACATACATGGATGTTAAAATCGGTTCACCCACACCGCTCCCTCGAGGTGGGGGTTGGGGAAAGTTCGAAATCTTAAATGGAAACCCCTATTTTTTATTACATATTCGGATTTCTTGGATAAAAATGCGTATGATTTGTCTAAGATTTTTTTTTTCGTTTTGCGATAGATGGCGCTGTAATTGACGAAATTGAATTTTTCTTCATTTTACTGTTACAGAGAATGCATGCTTACGATTCTGCAATATATTAACAATAAAAAATACACCATTTTAATTGTAACATAACTGACCACGGGAAAAAAGAATTTTTAAAATCGCTACAGAATCGTCGAACGAGTGCAATAAAAACTCGTACATAAAAAAATACATCATGACGAACATAGCTAGAACCTCCTTCTTTTTAAAGTCGGTTAAAAATATGGGCAATAGAGTTTCGGATGTCTTTGGTAATTATTATTTTGAAAAACATGCCAAAACGAAGGTCCGTTCTTGAGAAGTAATTATTAAGTAATACGTTTACATTAACAGTGTTTCCTGAATATTCCTAAATTTTAGCTCTGGCATTATTTTAGATTGAGGTCAGCATAGGGTATCGAAACATCATTAAAGTGTTTACGTTTTTCTTTACTTAAATACAGTAAATTAGAAAAAATAAATTTAGACAAAACTAATTTTAGTTAGATAAAAGATTATTCCGAATACTACTTTACAATGGATTATCCAAACGTACGAGAAAAAATTAAAATGGTGCTGGTGTATGGAGAAGCTGGAAGAAATCTTGATAATGCTGTCAATCTCTACGCTCAGCGTTTTCCAAATAGAATTGTGTCACGTGCTTCATTTTATCGTACTATTACAATATTTACTACCGATGGAAGTATTCAACATAAGAAAAAGACCAGTACAACAACAGTCACTGGAGAAAATAATGAAATTGCTGTATTAGCTGCAGTGGCTAATAATACTCTCATTAGTACACGAGAAATTGCTCGTGATTCCGGAATGTCTCAGAGCAGTGTTGGGAATATACAATATAACTGTATGGCATATGGTATATATTATATGTTAAACAAGTTGAACTTATGATAAAGTTGCTTAAAAATACGCGGTTTGGATGTCACTTTTGATTATATTCAATCAATAAATAGCTAATTTTGAACAGCAAACATTAGTTTCTGAAATATAAACTAGTATTATAAACAATTTTTTAAAGAAAACAGTACCCAGAGCAATTTTAAGATTCCGATTACACCAAACTCTCGCTTTCAATCACCCCGTTCTCGGCCTTCCTAGAACTGCTGGCTCCCACAATTTCTCAGGGGAGTTGGGCGAGAGCCGTTGCGACATCTCACACATACACACACACACATTCCATTTGGAACCGAGTCAGGCGGCGCTCACTGTTTACGTTTCTATTTCCCCCGAATCAGTCCAAGGTCATTTGAAGGCAGCCGCGGACACTTGATTGAAAGTGAGAAATTGTTGTATTTAAATTTTGTGATTTAATTTTTTAAATGTTCTTTTACTTTTAACAAATTTATTAAAAGTAGTATCATCCTAAAAGAACAAATGAAAAAATTTAATTTAAACACCCACAAAATTATTTAATTAATTTAAAAGCAAAATTTTGGTGGGCGAATAAAATATTTTGTTGAATCACCAAGTCAAGGTTTCTAAGAAATGAACCACGAGGCATTTGACAATTCACTATATGAAAACTGGCTCACGGATTACAGAAGACGGGAAGTTTGTAAAAGCTGTTTTAAAGAAAAAATAATATGGAAATATTTTCTTCAAAAAGGTCGAAAAGAAAAATACAGTCGATTCTGGATCGTGTGTATACAGTTTTATACGGGTCAATGCAAACAGTTACCCTAAGTGGAAAAAGATACATTTTTACCATAATCTATGATCACAGCAGGTACACACATGTATGTATTTTAAAAAATAAATGCGAAGTACCTGTAATTTATGAAGGACTTTGTCGAGATGTCCAAGAAACAATTCTAAAAGAAGCCCAAATGCTATCGGATCGAGGAGCGGAGTACGTTAATAAGGATTTACAGGATTATCCGAAAAAGAAGGCATCATAATCTAATATACAGTCGCGTAGTTGTGGTACTCAAGATTACCAAATGTGAAACATTCACACGTCTTCAGTAGCGAAGCATTTGTGCACGTTCTAGATACTAAAGAAAAAACTTTGATGAAGAAGTAAAAAACGTCATCTTTGTAGCATCTTTGAAAGAGTTTAAAGAATTTCAGTTGTTAGACGAAGATACAAATCAAACTCAGATCCGTCTAGATGTAATATTTTTTCATGGTTCCATAAAAATTACAGAAACGAAAAAAATACTTTCCTTATTGAGCAACAATACCTGGAAATTGTGCCAGTGCCAAGGAATAAAAACCATATCAGCTGCACGTGGTTTTTTCAACTCAAATGGAATACGAATGAAGGAGTGGACAGCTAATAAGTGATAATTGTGACCCGCGATTTTTCTTAAGAGTACAGAACTGACTATGTTGATATTATTGCACCTGTTGTTCGGAAAACTACACTTAGGAGTCTATTAACAATTGCTGGTTTACAGTCTCATTTCTGAATCCAAGAAGATTCGTCTTTAGAAAACTTTACGCCGACTCTAAATCACTATGCTAAAACCATAAAAGTAGGACATTATCTTATGTCGAGAAGAACCCAGCAATGACTAACTCGACGAAGAAGAAAAAAATCGCTTTCTATCTGAAAGGAACCAAAGATGTGAAACTAAAGCTTGAAGGACAGGATGCGGTTAAAGGACTAATTGGATTTGCGGACTCGAATTGGGCAGGGATAAATCAGATGGAAAATCAAATACCGTGTTTGTTAATTTCAACTTTACGGAGCTTCTATAAGCTGAGCATGCAGGAAGCAAACTTGTGTTGCTTGATCATTAACCTAGGCAGAATACGCCACACTGGTGGAGGCGTGCCAAGCAGCAGTCTCTGGATTCGAAGAGTATTGGAATATATGCAACAAAAACAACAAGGACCAACAATTGTTTACGAGGAGAATTAGAGTTTCTTAAAATTAATCCACGATAAGATGTTCAGTCATCGTATGAACCATATAGATACTAAATACCATTACGTAAAGAATTTAAAGGATAAAGATCGGATCTATGCTTCAGATGTATGTTACCTCATCAATAGCACCGCAAATATCGTTAAGGACAGGTGTTGCAGTATTTGGAGCCAGATAAGCATTGATATGTATGAATTCAAAACTGACGGTGTCTGGTGGATGTCTCGTTGACATGCAGCTATGATGACTAATATACAGGATGTCTAAAAAGTCCGGGGACAGCCAAATAAATCTTTAGGTACAATTTTTTTGGAGAAGGTTAAAGTCATTCTTGAAGTAACTTTCAACGATGAACCATTCAAACTTCAAGATAGTCTGAACATTTTTTTGCAAGCTAGCTTGTAAAAACCATCCTCTTACCTTACTTACTTACTTAAACAATGTACATTAAATAGTGACCATCGCGTAACCTTGACCATGACCATCAAGATCATATCAAGGTCACTCTTTGTTTTTTTAACTCAAACGACTCTGTTTGAAATCGGAAATTGAAAGAAAGGACAATTTTACTTCAAAAAGTGTAGTCAGGTCATAGGCCAGGTGTGACCTTGATGGTCATATCAAGGTCATTCAAGCTTCAATAAGGTCTAAATATTTTTCGCAAGTTGGCTTGTGGAAAATCTCCTCTTACCTCACTTACTTAATTGCTTACTTGAACAATGTGCATATTTACTATCGAGTGACCTTGAATATTAACATTAAGGCCATGTCAAGGTTATCTTTGTTTTTTAAATTTAAACGATCCTTTGTCAAAGCGGCTAAATTCCATCCACTACTACCACCATTCCAAATGTTCAGACCATATTGAAGTTTAGATGACCTTGACACGTTCATCAAGGTCACACCTTACCTATGACCTGACTACACTTTTTAACTTAAAATTTCCCACTCTTTGATTGATAATGTCAAAAATGGTCCATTCGATGAAAAAGAAAAGTTGACCATCAAATAACCATATAGTTCTTGCTCAAGGTCAAAACTAAGGTCACCACCAGATTCTTCGTTGAACGTTACTTCAAGAATGACCTCAACCTTCTCCAAAAAATTGTACCTAAGGATTTATTTGGCTGTCCCGCGACTTTTTGGACATCCTGTATATATTAGTTCATTAGATACCTAATCTGGAGGACCGCCGGGCCGTATGCTTGTTCATAAGAGCTGGAATGCGGATAAAAATAATAAATAAAGGAATTAATTTGAAGAATATTATAAATAATTCCGTTGGTTATGTAGCATAACATGATTTTTTCCGTTAAAAAACTGTATTTAAATTTTCTCAGAACACTACAGGTATTGGGTAACTTAGCTTCGCCTAATCGACAATCTTAATGACTGATAGTTTTATAGTGACAGTTATGCAGTAATTCTTTTAGTACCGCTAAGTTGGCACTTAGCCCGCGCCAATTGCCTCTATCTCTGAGTGTCTTACGCAGAGGAAAATAAACTTACTCAATATCTCAGCTAGAGACATCTCACAAATATATTTTTTTTATTAATTTTGGAAATCTCTCATTTTTATGAAGTTACATCACTGCTATTTCAAATAAAACAAGTACATCTTGTCAAAGCATTACAAATTAAGAAATTAATTTATATAGATAATCACACAAAATGGACTTCAGTTTATTTATGAAAACTTTAGACCTAGATTGTGAATTCGAAGGGCGAGAAGCTCGACTTTTAGTCTCTCCTACAATAGCCGCCTTAAAGTTTAAATGGATTCTAATTGCTCGATTGAAAATTTAAATTTCGCTTAAAAATGTATTCAGGGTGTTATCAACCTTAAACTTTAAAAGCTTCTGCCTGTCCCCTGTCTTTGAGCACATTTTAAATTAATAAAGTCTTTAAACTACCATCTTCTAAATTACTAACTTACAATAATATATGGATGATACCTCATATGAAGGTTACTTTTGATGGTTAAACAAGTTTTTTTCTGAAGCATTTTGAAATATTTTTTATCCCGTCTATACATTGATGCTAGGATAAGAAATTTTGAAAGTATTTGAGCCTGAATGTACTTCTTTCATTTTTTTGAAAACAATTTTTAGAAAAACTCATCAGACATTTTGCGGAATCTGCAATAGTGATCCAATTGCAATAAAAATGGGTATTATAAATTTTTTGAGGAAGCAAAATCCGAATTTGAAAGCAAAATTTTCGAATTCAAGGTGGCTAATTAAATATAGCGAACCACAAATTTGGAA
Organism: Belonocnema kinseyi; assembly: GCF_010883055.1. Classification (NCBI taxonomy): domain Eukaryota; kingdom Metazoa; phylum Arthropoda; class Insecta; order Hymenoptera; family Cynipidae; genus Belonocnema; species Belonocnema kinseyi. Next base: position 57,671,590 of record NC_046658.1, on the reverse strand, counting down.
ATGGTCTTAATCTTATAAAAATGGGTATCCTAAGTTTTTTGGGGGTTTCTCTATTAAAACATAGTAGTAATAATTCAAAATTCTAAATGGGTGATTTAATACGTGAATTAACCATATTAAAATATGTATTTTGAACATTAAAAAATGGAATTTGATTAGGTGTTTCCAAATCTTCACATCATTTAACGATGTTTAAATAAAAACTCTTAGAATTTGTCAAGATTCAAGACGTTCGAATATTAAAGCTTCAAAATTAAAGGGTGGATGCAACAACCACCTTAGCGCTCGAACACACGGAGAATTATTGTCCGCTGAGCAAATTTTCAAAATTGTTTAAATTTGAGTTTTGACCATCAATACTTGTAGACTGTTTTATTTCGTTTTTTTTGTACGAAAAACAAATTCAATGTTTTTTTTCGTTTTTTATTTATTTAAGGAAAATGAAGATTTTCAACGAAAAAAGAACCAATACTTTTTTGCATTCAACTCACCAGATATTTGTCGAAAATTGATATTTTTTCTTGAAAATTTTATGTAACATTCTTTAACATATTCTACGACTGTTGGAGTGTTTATCTTATTTTAAAAACATTTCTGAGCTGTGTAGTAGTGGCGCTATATTCTCGCGTGCTGAGATGAGGTTAGCACGCCGTACATAATTTTCACATCGTCCTCACTTTTTCCCTCTAATGACTGAAGATCTAAAATTTTTTGGAAACACTCCTTTCATCTCTAAGGAAGACTTTTCTCACTGGAAGTTGTCAAAATTCAAAACTTTCTCACACAACTTTCTCGTTTATATACATGCATCCCCGATTTCGAAGAAAATATTTTTGTATATTCACTAAACAGCTCTCAAATGTTTTTATAATAAGATAAACATTCTAACAGTCGTAGAATATGTTGAAGAATGTTACATAACATTTTCAAGAAAAAATATCAATTCCCGGAAACAACCTGGCGAGTTGAACGCAAAAAAGTATTGATGCTTTTTTCGTTGAAAATTGTTGCTTTCCTTAAATAACTAAAAAAAGGAAAAAAATTCGAATTTGCTTGTCGTACAAAAAAGATGCACAATAAAATAGTCTACAGGTATTGATGGTCAACGCTCAAATTTGTACAATTTTGAAAATTTGCTCAGCGGACAATAATTCTCCGTGTGTTTGAGCGCTAAGGTGGTTATTGCATCCGCCGCTTCAATTGAAGAAATTTTGAATTTAAATCATCAAAAACAACAAAAATTAATTTCCCAACTTAAAATTTCACATTTTTTTGTAAATTTTCAAAATTAAGAATTTTCCTCTTTTATGGTTTAAAATTCAAATTTTCACGATTTTTATTTTAAAGGCATGTAATTTTGAAAGTTTTTTTGTTGTTGAATATTTTAATTTTGAAGTTGCATTTGGAAATTCTTGAATTTTGATAATATATAATAACTGAAAATTATTTAATTTTCAAGATTTATTGTATTTTAAAAGCACACTCGAATCTGGATTTGAGTACGGTTTCGATTCTGGCTTTGGACTCGAATCCAGGGACTCCTAACCTTAACGTCAAGGTTGCATGAACACGGAGAGTAAATTGACGCAACGTGACGCATTTATCCAATTAGGAATTTAGGGTACAGCGCTTGATATCTATGCTACTGCTTTGCCACGCATGAGTGACCAAGGACGTCTTCCCCCAAGACTTTTAAATTCTAAAGTTTAAAAATTGAAGACATTTTAAATGCAAGTCATCAAAATTTGAGATTTTTTCATTGTGAAACTTTGCAACTCGAATAATTTTTCATTGTAAATTTTCAAAATTAAAAACGCTTCAAATATTCAATTTTAAATATTTAAAATTCAACGTTCTACAATTATGAATAGTTAAAATGGTAAATTCTGTAAGATCCAAAATTCAATTCATAACGTTTTTTAAATATTTTCATCTCAATGAGAAGATATTGGTTTTATGTCAAAATTGAGTTCCGCGGATTTCATCACATCTCCACGCTTTCAGACTCACTGTTTAAGGCCATGTGATACTTAGAAAATTATCCATTTTAGCAGTTTTAGGTTTTCCCAGCTTTTTTCCTAGAATAATAAATATTTCCTCCTAAGCATTTGGGACATGATATCTAACATGCTAACGGACGTCCCAGCACATTTTTTTGTGGGTTAATACAAAAATTTCAATTTTGCTAAATTTGATTAATTTGCACGGCGCTTAGAAATTAGTATCGTATTATTTTGTCACTTTTTCAATTATTAATTGAAATGTTTTTGAGGTTTGACACTTTACATTGAAATATGGGAGATTTGGAATCAACCCACTTTAGGCCCCGAATGAATGGGGCGCCATCTACTGTCAAGATTGGCTGTTAAGAGGGGGTCTAGAGGGAGCTATATTTAACATCCACAAAAATGGTGTGCCCAATCTGGTCCAAGCCGAAAATAAGGAAAATATTTGGTAATTTTCGCACGGAGTGGTTTCCAAATTGCTACGAGATTCTATCATCAAGGATTAAAATTCTACTCCAATTTTCTTGCTAGAATTGGTTTACTTGATTTGACTTTTAAAGTTCGCCGTATTCTTAACGATGAGCCTTAAAAGACAAAACAAGCTACCAATTTCTCGCCTGAAGCAACATTTTTTAACCGCTTTGTGGCCGGATTATCCAACCGGATCCTGGCCTGATTCTGGCCGGATCCCTGACCAGCACCCAGCTCAAGGCGAGGCTAATACTGTATTTAACGTTTATATATATTTCAGGAAAAATAATATGTATCGCTTTGTATGCTCTTTTGGTTGATGTTGTCCAATAGAAGAAATTTCCCAAATTTTAAAGCTTTTCAATAAATATTCGCAGAGATATTACGCGGAGAAGCAGAAGTGGCCTTTACAAGGAGGAATGTCCATATACATGAATGTAAGAGATAATATAATATTATGGTGTTCTATTGCCAGAATGAGAGATCTCATTGGTCAGTAAAATTGCCAATTGTCTCAAAAGCTCAGTCTCTGCTCCGATAATGAGGGATTAAATATTGAAGCGTGTATTCTCTGCGCGCGCTCACTCAATGTTCCTTTGTTTTACGGCGCGACGTGAGCAGAAAACAAGATGGCGAATACTTCGACCCTGCGCGAGAACTGTAAGGCGATTTAGGCCCCTAACATAGTCCTTTTTTTCCCTTTACGTCTTGCTCATTTCAACTTATATACGCTTACCCCAACAATATACCCACGTATCGCTTATTTAGGCTCGAGCGCTTGGCTGAATCGAAAATTACAGACGCCGAATTCCTAAGCGTAGGGTGCTTTATTTTATTTCATGAAATAAATTCAGGCGGTGGTTTCAAAGGGAATTTTATATTATATATGTACGAGCTTAAGAAGATATCAATGTGGCCAGTGGATGTCGTTCATAAATAGGTTTCACTTTAATTTGGTTGTATGCAATTTCTGCATAGAAACATTGCATCATGAAGAAGATATATGCATTATGGGGTCCAATTTATTATTCATTAAAATTAAAATTGTTTTAATTTAAAAGAAGTGATTAAGATAGTTTTTATTAATGTGGAAAATTGTGATTTATTCACGTAAATATTTCTAAATTATAATATATTTTTTGTAACATTTTTCGTTAAGAATTGACCTTTTTTTCATAAAAATTAAACTACTTGCGGTTAAAAGTTTAACTCTTTGGTTGAAAATTAATTTTATTGTTGGAAAAATCATCATATTAAATGAGAATTCGTATTGTTTTAAAAATATAACTAATTTCTTTAAAATCAATTTTTAACTAAAAAATTAACCATTTCAGTAAAAAATGTAACTATTTTAGTTAAATATTCATCATTTTAGTAAAAAATTAATCTTCTGGGTTGTAAATATATTTGCTTGTGTTAAAAAATAAGCCATTTGCGGTTATATTATGATGTACAGCCCGGAGCTACACATTGTAATCCTATGATTTCGCACTAATAATTTTAAAAACTTTCAACACAATAACTAATTTATTCAGCTACAATTTCTTATCATTTAAATTGTCAAGTTTACATATTTTTTTCACAGAAATCACTTTCAATCGAATATTTACCGTTTTTGCACTTTCTTTTTATTTAATTTCGGAAGAAGGAACTTTTAAATTGTGACGAATTTTGACTTGCAACAGGGATTTTTTAATTCTTTTCTTCTAAATCCCAGTTTCTATTTTTTTAACTCCCGTTCCATATCGAAAATTCCTTGTCGAAGGGATATTTTATTACCTTACCAACTCCCTTTTATAAAGTAAAAACGATTTATTTTCACTTATACGCCCTGCAACGTTAGATAAAGTAAAAATTAATTTAATTCACGGTAATTTCCCGTTTTTTCTCGGTTTTTCCCGGTTTCCGGATCAGCTCTCTGTAATGATTATAAGTACATTATGTGTAAATATATATTTTAGAGAGCGGAAATGTGTAGGCGAATTAATAAAAAAGTATATTATTAGGCAAATTATCAATGTTTAAATATTATTATTACAATTATTATTAGTCAAGTAATATTATCAAGCAGGGTTTGAAATTTTCGACAAATACAATTGCTCATAAAATGAACTAATAACGTTAGCAAAATAAACAATAGAAAAATATTAATACAGTTCAAACTATTTTCGATATACTCACCTTTATATTCAAGTTTCCTAATAATAAATGACATGTTTTCATGAATAATGTTAGATTACTAATTACAGCTGTCCTTATTGTTACTGAAAAATTTCTTGTTCCTTTAATATTCATCAAATTTACCAAGTTTTTAATGCATTTCAGTGTTTTTGCTATACATAATTTTTCCGTGTTCGAATTTTATCCAATCATTTATATTTCACATATTTCTCTTTATTAGATTATTCACATAATCATCACATTATCATGAAAATACTTTAAAAATAAAATAATATATTAATTTGTGCATTGTTGTAAGTTAAGGCGTTGATGCCAGATTGAAAGACTCAATTCTCGTAAATGATGCAAAAACTACAAAGATGCCGATTCAGTCGTGTTCGGTTAAAAGGGAACCCAACAAGTCCTACTAAAATATTTAACTTGACCCCAGTCAAATTGATTTTTAGATTCGCCTTTTTGCGCACTTGAATAATTTTGTGCATACCAAAATACAGGAAAATAATCAGAGTTACGTACTTATATTATAATTGGAAATGTTCTCTATTAAGTGTATCCAGAAAAAGAAATATGAATTTTTACAATTGTGCATATTTTGCACTATGAAAACTTATAAACTTTTGCATAAAAAATGTAAAATTCTTTTAAGGGAATTCTGCATTTTTGCCCAGGATATAAACATGTCATAATTTTTGTTGGGTATATAATTCCTCTTTGAATCTGAATAGTATAACATTTAGAAAATTCCCTATGCAGAAATCGCCTGATTTCAAACGTAATACCGATCTGGCCCTGATCAATTAAACTCTATGGCCTATACTTGAGCCCGACTGGGCCAGAATGATTTCCTACTGCAACGCCATCTACATGTGCTCGCAGAACTAGTGCTTCTTGTTTTTATCTGATAGTGCAGTGAATTTCGAATATTACTCGTTTATCATCTACTATCAATTATTGAAAATGCCTGAGCCGAGTAGGCCATGTGTTCGGAGGCACCGAGCACTAGCCAGCAAGCCACGAAGCCTGCGTAAGGAAAATTAAATTAAGTAATTACACTTTGCGGCTCATTAAAACTTAACCTCAAATAAATTAATACTCAATTACATTGTTTCAGCTAAAATTAATATATTTACAATTAGACGTGTCAAATATTATTATATGATGAAATTTATCAAGTAATTTTGTTTTCAATGATTATTATTAAAAAACTCAAGGTTTTTAGATTTAATGTAAAGTTAGAATTTTAAAATCTATTGACAAAAAATGGATTGTAGTATGCGCAAAGTTTTAATATTTAAAAATTTTGAAATACGTTTTGACATTTTTAAAATACATTAAATACACCTATTCATTAAATAAATTGCGGAATCAAGTAGTATAATCAAATGAGAGCTACTTACTGAACTGCGCATGCGTCGCATTCGGCATTTAATTGGTTGCTATTTGCGCGCAGTTCAAAATGCGGAAAAATATTATTTTTATCGTTTCTTATAAATAACGGAATTTCCGCTTATAAAAATTTCTATTAGATCGAAATGAATAAATCCTCATGAGAATAAAAATTAATTATATTCTGTAACTAATATGTTATATATCTAGAAATATTTTATTCGAAAATTTGGATTTCTTGTAAAAGTCTTTATTTATTTATCGCCTCTAAGCAAATTAAAAAAATTTAAATCCTAATAAATAATAGCTTAATTTATTTAAAGAAAAGATTATCTACAACTAACTTCGAATTTATAAAACAGTAAAGCAATTGACAGGAAATTAAATTTGTTTACAGAAAAATGTTAATAAATCGTATACTATAAGTCATTTTCGATAATTTTCATTCTACAAGTGACAATTGAAATTTGTTTAGAAACATTCGAAAATGTACAGTTGCAGGGCATCTTTTCCAACAAAATTAGCAATAATTTATTAGGATCATATATACATTTTTTAATTTGGTAAGAAGTTTTGTAGACAACATTTTTTTCCAAAAAGAAAAGATTTTCTTCTGACACATGTTATTTACGGACCCGATCGGGAATCCCAACCTCGCCCCGGTCTAGGCGTGTGTTTCATCCGCGACCTGGCCCCGAACGGGATTTCCGATCTTGCTCGGTATGGCCCCGAATGGGATTCCCGATCCGGCCCGGTATGGCCCCGATCGGGGCCAAATCAAAATTTCTGCGCGGACCTATGCAGAAATCGCCATATATTTTTCCGATTACCAATCTGGCCCTGATCGGTTTAATCTCTCTTGCAAAACTCTGTTTGTCTTCTCTTTTATTAAATGTAGTTGACATTCTTCAATACAATCAATAAAAGTTATATGATAAATGTACAATAAAAACAATTTTGTAATAAACTAATTGTAATATCTCATCAAGGAGTTGCAAATTTCCTATTGAAAAAATCTTCGAGGAAAATGTAGTGTCATTTTTGGACGAAAATAAAAATTACAAGAAATTATAAATTTCGAAAATTGCTCTTAACAGGAAATTAGTCGGGGCCAGGTGGGTTGCGATCGTGCGGCCTCATTGGGCACCAGATCTGGTTCCGATCGGAATGAGTGTTATATTAGCGATTCACTTTATTTACATGCTTTGAACTATTTTTTCTGGTAACTTATATGTCATACAAGATTTTGTTGGTTGTCAAATAATATAATGCTTACTTTTCGTGTTAATTCAATTTTACATGAAAAACTGTTTAATAAATGTTTTTCTGATGCTCGCAGTTAATTTTCATTATAATAATTTATTTCTCGGGAATATTCTGTTGAAACAAATAGGTTTTCTCTATTTTTCATGCAAAATTGCATTTGAAGCGGAACTAGGTGCGCAAATTGCGTTTACTATTTTATACAGCGAAATACTTCGCAACGAGTGCAGCTTTTAAAGATTTGCCGGTATGATTTTGAAGCTTGTTATCTAAACTTATTATTTGAAGTGATTTACATTCTTTAAATTACATATTTCTAAAACGTGAAGTTACTTAAAAATGTGGTTTTCTACTATAACAATGATTTACTTTCGTGTTTAGTTTTAATCGATTTTCGCCTTAACCTTTCTTGTTAAACATACTTTTAAAATAAAGTAATCATCGATTTTATAACGACGATGTTTGGTAAGACTTAGCACAATTCCAACACCATTTTTTATGAATATAATAGAGGAGAGTACTCGAATATGAGATAATCTCGTAATATGAGAAAGCGGGGTATCAGATAAACTAAGAGACCCACTCTGTTGGTCTTATTACTAACTTGTATCCCTTGAAGAAAGAGTAATTTCGTGGTATAGTCCATTTTTCACTGGGCTTCTAAAGATTATAGGCGAACTTTTTGTGAAATGTGGTCGAGTTTTTGGAAGGGAATTCTTTAAACCCTATTTATTATTCATTAAATATGTATTTAGCAGTAAAGTTTGTCTGAAGTGGTGGGGATTGAATAACTAACTAGGAAAATATCGATAGTGTTGAAGTTTTTCATTGTACAGGTCAGGCATAGTAGGTGCATAGTTGCAGGGTGTGGTTCTCATAATATGAGATACCTGTGGTTTCTGTAACACTGTGGCTGTGCAGGGGAAATTGGTTACAAAAGTGTTTGTGACTACTGCAAAAAATAAATATATCTAAATAGCAGTAAATTTATACCTCGTAAACATGGAATGATGTTTTTCATGAAAAAGAATACATTATTTTGCATTTTATTAGCTATTTCCTGGGGTATCTCATATAATGAGAATAGTTTGACGAGTTTAGAAAAAGCACTTTTTTACATTTTTTGTATTTTCAGCATAAACAAAATTTTTAATACAATTTTTTATTGGAGCTTCTTATGACAAACTAAATTTCCTTTAAAATGACCTATATTACTTTTAAATTCAGTATATAGAATTCCGACAATCACGTCAAACAGAGTTGGTATCTCATATTTGGGTACTCTCTACTGATTGCGTGGCTCGCAACTTTGAGTGCAGCTAGAGCGTACGACGGTTGGTTCTCGTGCTTCCCGCTCGATAATATATTTATTTAGCGGTACGGGCTCGTTTTTTCCATTTCTCATATATTTGTGAAAAGACCTTTCAAGATTGAAGGTCAAAGGTCAAATCAGTGGCGGACCCAGGGGAGGTGCTTAATGGGTTCACCCCCCCTCCCCCAAACGTTTGGCCTTTCGTATTGATGGCTGACGCCGCTGAGCTATGCATAGGATATACACACAGTATCAAATATGAAAGTAATCATGACCAGGGGCGAATCCAGAAAAGTGTTGGGGGGAATATCCGCCCCCCCCCCCCGAAATACTTTTCTGGGTCCGCCCCTGGTCATGATTACTTTCATATTTGATACTTATTTTGCACAAATTTGTATTCCGAACTACCCTGAAAAACTTAGGTGAGATCACTCTACAGTAGATAATGATCCTACAGTCATACAATCATTAATTGAAAATACAAATGGATGTTAAATAATTAATGTAATTTAATTAATAGGCAAGACACGATATGCGTTAATTTTTTTAATTTATAATCAATTATTTTATTTATATTTGTGCTTATAATTAAGGATTATGTCTACTATAGGATCATTATCTACTGTAATGATAGGGAATATTATTTCAATTAATTTATGTTATTAAAATTCATACTCTGCATTTGTATTCAAACATATGTATTTTCATTTTCTTGTTTTTATAATTAAAAAAGGCGAATAAAATAAATTTGTATACTTTCTATGTTACTGTTTACGATTTAAACCAAACATACGCATCCTAGCCCGTGTGGAATTGTCTACTGGGGCCAAACTGGGTCCCAGCCATATGCCCAAGTTCCAGTTAGGTGGGCTGTTATCTAGTTTGTAAGGCTCAGAGCAACCAATGTCCAGATTGGGGTAAATAGCTGGGCCCCAACTGGGCAATACTTTTTACGCCCAATTTGTAAAAAAAGGGTTTTATTATTTAATTACTAAACAATTTAATTCATGAACAACTAAATAATGAATGAAACGAGATTTATTTATATTTTTGTTACACCTAATTGTGTCAAATTAGTCACACATTGTACGTGTCGGTACGAACGATATGATAAACGAAAACTTTCTTCAAAAGGATTATAAATGAAAATTACGTTTTAAATTCAAATTAGATTATAGAATTTAATACATATGTTATATTTGCGATTTAAATATTATTGTGATTACTTGCAGCCGCATGTCGTTCTTAACGTCCTCTAATCCAATCTCTTACATTATTTAGCATGACTCCAATACCATCTGATGCACTTTTTTCCAAGAAATTCGATTTAGCACCATCGCTCATCGAACCATTACGTTTCCATTATAGTATCTAATTAGGAAATAAGAAAATTATTATTTAAGAAATGAAAATATACCTTCTCAAGTTCTGAATAATAGAATCTTCGAAATAAAAGTTTTTGTTATTAAAAAATTTAATGTTATAAAATTTTAAATATAAGAAAAATCTATTTTAATACAGAATAACTTGTAATACATACCTAAAATACATTGATGAATCTTATAATCTTTAACCAGGGGTGATTTGCCATTCTTCTGACGTTTGTGAATTTTGAAGCGAGGTATTTCGAAAATTATTATTTATGTTTAAAACACTTTTTGAGATATTTAGATCCTCATCCACAACGGGTAGAAATTGCCTCTTTATGCTTAAACTATGCTGGCCCTCGACAGGTTATTGTCGTGTGCTACTTGTCTTACATTATTTATATACTCACTTTTTAGCACTATATTTTTTAATTAAATTAGATAATAAGCTTTATTCATAAAGATATATTTAAAAAATAATTTCTATCAATCAATTATTTTCTCGAGGGGACCTTGTAAAGCCCTCGACAGGTAAAACGGGTAACACAGCTGTGAGTGCAAAAAAGTACATGTTCTTATGCATAATTATACTTAAATTTGAAAAAGAACAAACTAAAAAAATTACCGAGATGCAAACTTTGAAAAATTTCATTTTTTTCTGAAAAAATTATAAACATTTGGTGCCTTAAAAATTTAAAAAGAATTTTTCTTAAAGATCGATTTAATTTAAAATCACGTAAGTACGTTTAAAAATCATACATAACAAATTGAGCTTCAAAAACCTGTTTTCCTAATTTCTAAAGTATCGGATAAATGCCGTCAAGCATTTATGGTTCATCGAATTCTTTAAGTTTAGAAACTTTTTTATAAGTAAATTGCAGATTGTTACTGCCAATAAAACCTTGTGAATTTTGCTAACTTTGTCTGATGACACTTTTTAGGTCTTAATTGAGAAACATTTTAGGTGATGATTGGTCTTTTCTTTTGTCTTTAAATACATATTTCAATTTTACAGAATGTTTTTTGCCCTTCTGAAAAATTCCGATTTTTTGGTTATCTAGTTCTGTTCTGCAACCCTTCAGTTATAAATAAATGCTATTCTAAATAATAATATTAATATTTGAACAGATTTTTAATTTTATCTACTTATCTGCTTCTGAATTATATGAATTATTTGAGTGTTCTGAATCACTCTGAAAATGATGCGCTCCGGAACCCACCTCTTCACGAAATCGTTCAATTTGTCAGATATTGTCGTCTTCTTTGGGTTCTAAAATAAAATAATTGTATAAAATAAAAATCAAGATATAACTTCAAACTGTAGGGATATATTTTTCTCAAGAAATACTAGAATTAAATATTTTATAAACGCTATTCCTCTTTTTTAAATTTAAGTGTGCCCACAGAATGAAAAATGTCTTATTTTTAAACTTTTGGCCTACAATTGACTTTTTGATTGCTAAGGTAGAATTATAAAAGTTCGTTTTAGGCAAAAAGTATTCGGATTAGATAATTGTTTACTCTGGCAGACACACTGCAATTGACAAAAAGAAAAGTCTTAAAAAAATATTGAATTCTAGTATTTATCGAGTATAAAATGAGGCATTGTAATTTTGAGATTAGACTCTGATTCCATTAGCCATGAAAAAATATTTAGCTTTATTAAATATGAAAATTCTCGGATAGAGATAATAGGTATTTTTAAACCAGTTAATTAATCATTTTTTAAATCTAAGAGTTCATTTGTTTTTGCATTTTTATTTATTAAAGAAAGTTCCTAAAGTTAATAATATGATTTTCATAAATCACCATGTTTGGTTTCATTGGCTTAAAATTTCATAATTAAGAAATCGGAATAACTAAACAAAATTATAATATTCGTGGGTGATTGCCTTCCGCCTATTGTATAATTAATATAATACTCTTTAATTCATTAATTTGTTTACCTGGGACGCCCAGCTGGGCCCCAGTTGGCGCCCACTTATTAACTGGGATTGATTGGGAACATTTCCACACGGGCTGGCGTAAAGTGGGTTAAAGAAAATTTGGAGATATAATTCAGGCAAAAAATGTTGTTCCATAACATTTGGTTGTAACTCGCGTCGTTTTTCCAAAAATTTAATGTTTTATTTTTAATATTTTTTACGATTTCAGGAAAAACTATGTGTCCTTAATAAAATTATGGATGACTAATTCGCAGCTCTTTTTTGGAAGAGCAACTTTTGTGTATTCTCTTTTTCATAGCTTGTGTCGTTTATCCAAAAATTTAATTTCTTTATTTCAATTTTGTTTTTTTATGAATAAAACAAAAACTACGAGTTCTATCAAAAAGTCTTTTATTACAGATTTGTACATCTTTTTTTAAGTGCACAATTGTGGTCAATTCATCTTTTTTTATATCTTGCATAGTTTATAACATCAAGAATAAACTCTTCAATATCTCTTAAATTATTTTTTCCCAGAAGATTAAACGCAAGTTTGCGGTTGTGCCCTGTGCTGCATACATCACTGCAGTAAATGGTATGTATAGTATAGTCCTCAGTGCGAAGTGAAATACAATACCTTTGAAATATGTTCAGATTATTCATCACTTTCTCCATGTTGATTTAGACTTTATCTTCTACAAGAGTAAATGATGAACGTATTAGAATGTGCAATTATTTTACATCTCTCTTTTTTCATGTGCTTCATGCTAAATCCAATATAGTTCTGAATCTAACACATATCTTCATCAATAAAAATATCAAACCCTTCATAAGGACTCATCCATATATTATATAAAGCTTTTTTGGAAGACTTTTAGATCCACCCGGTCCTCTTGTTACGCCACCTTAATAGACAATCACCCCACCCCGCTCCCCTTATTTTAATGTAGCTTTGTTCAATCTAAGTTTCTCTCTATAAATGTAACGTTTTGTATGTGTGCAACACTTATTGCCCATTTTTCATATGTACATAGTTCGATAACTAATTATAATATAAAAGTGTACTTAAAAAAATCAATTTTGAGCGAGTTAGAAATTTTTAAATATTAAATAAAATATAATATTTTAAAGTGGCTTCACGTTCGATATAATAGTGGTGTGTATCTTCCGTTCGAACCTAACTAGTTTAAAAAGAATCACTTTGAAAAAAATTGTAAAAATTGCGTGATATGTTTTACATTGTGCTTAACATGAAGAATGATACTTTGAAAGACTCCCTTGAACGTACGATCAGAGTTTTTGTTTGAAATATAATTTTTTCTTATTATTTATTTGCGAAAAGTGACATGAAAAATCGCAATAATTTTTAAATCTATTGAAAAATTTTGCATTTTTTAAACTTTAAAAAATGTCAACCTATCTGTTTCACACTTCACAGAAAAAACTGAGAGTTCGGTAACGTTGCGACTAAAGGAAAAGTCGGTATAATTCAGAACTGAGACTCCAATAGAAATCTTTTTGTGAGTTCCTTTTTATTTCGTTGACATCCTAAAGATGGCTATTCACATTTTCAATCGCGCATGTGCCCAACAGTGGGCATTTGGGCAGTGGCCTATTTGAAATCAATACATACTATGAACAATTATACAGATAAATATTAACAAAAAATTGGAATTCTTTTTAAAACCAAATTAAATTAAATAACGGAACTTTCTAAAGCAGGTAATATTAATGTAATATTGCAGGTGTATATTACACGGAAAAAATGGAAAAATAATTTTTATGAAGAGTGCTGTATTACATTACAGATTATTATGGTGCTAGTGACTATTACTCGAGTTTTTGTACACTTCCTAAACTGTTAAGTTGTGATTACTGGATCAAATAATTATTATATCTAGAAATAACTGTTTAATAGACTAATAAAATTGAATGTGATATAGATCGTACTTTTATTCATTTCAATAAAGTACCTTATGTAAAAGGCACCTTATTTACTAAATCCTCGTTAAAATATATTACTACGTATAGCTAAGATTAGAGTCGAAATAAGATACGTCGTTCAATGTCAAATATTCGAGGCACTTAGAGACGTTTGTATTGGCAAATAGCGTTAAGTCCGCGAGCCTTTTGGGACTCTGTACCAGAAAGCTACTAGCAATATCACTCGAGCGCAGTAGCGCTACATTACCGCTGACAGTTCACGAGTTCGCGCCATTCTCGATTGCACTTGTAAGAATCGTATAATAATTTTGGATAATTTGTTTTAATCATACTTTTTTGGTTTTAATTCAGCAACACTTCAGCTTGGGAGTAACATTTGTTTTTGTCTTTATAGGCTGATTTCGATTTTACGGAATGTTATTTCGCTCTCCTAACAAATTTCGTTTTTGATCGTTATATAATTATACATACTGCAAGCCTTCAAATATTTTTCCAGGAATAAAATAAAAAAATTTTAATGAAAATCGTTTACTTCACTTACCTATGTTTACAATTCATTATATTATTACAGTCACTCGGTGGGAAAAGGAGTCATGTGGGGAAAGGATAGAGAATTTTCAGATTGATCCAGAATTTTCGTGTTATTTATGTAAATAAAACGTTCGTTCCGCAACACTGCTCCGACCCAGGTTGCTGATCAATCTCTCTAGCAATCACCCCAAGTGAAGATCCTCACAAAGTCGTTATGTAAGGTTCCCCACTTGAGTCCAATAGTGGCCAATGTCTTTTGTTTGAGGCGTCATTAACTCTACTGACACTCTTTTTATGAACTATTTGCCGCTATACTTTTCTGTCCTGGCATACTTCTCTAGCTTCTTTTATGTCCATGCATTTTTTCATGCAGACTCGCGTGTTTCGGTGGCTTCTTAAGTCTCTTCTAACTAGGATGTCATTCACATATTCTAACCATTCTCTTCGCGGTCTGCTTCTGGGCACGTTGCTATTTACTTTAACTTAATACACTTGTTTCGTTAGTCGTTTATTTGGCATTCTCTCAACATGCTTGAACCATCTTAACCGATTTCTTTCCCATGTGTCTAGTAGCGTCTCTTCTGCATCACATTTTTTTATAATTATCTCGTTAATTAATTTGTCCATCAGAGTTTTCCCGCATATTATGCGCATGGATCTCATGTCAATTGCGTTAATTTTACTCTTATCTTTTTCTTGATAAGTCCATGTCTCGCTACCGTATAGTACAGTCGGTACAAATATAGAATTATGTTTTGTCATTTTAGCCTTATTTGATATATTTTTACTTCTGATAAGGGGACCTGGCTTTACCAATACCCTACTTACCTTCATTTATGCGTCTATCTGACTCTTCATCTATCTTCCCGTCCCTAGTAAATAAGACACCAAGGTATACGAACTTATCAACTTGTTCAATTCTCTCATCATTTAATAAAATATTGCATAATGTTTCCTCACTCTTTCCTACGAACACCATAGTTTTTGTTTTATTTGTGTTAATTTTAAGGCCCATGCTCTTCATGCTTGCATCTAGTTTATTCAACATGTTTTGTAAATCTTCGATTGACTCTGCCATAACAACCTTATCATCTGCGAACGCTAACCCACGTACCCTTACTGTTTCGAGATCCACACCCTCTTCGTCGAAAAGAGCCATTCTTAAACACTTGTCCATAAATAATATCAATAATCACGAAGACATAACGTATCCTTGTCTAACTCCTTAAATAATATCGAAACAGTCACTCAATTTCCCATTCACCCTTAAACTTGCTTTGCTACCCGTATATATTGTTTTTATATCTTGTAGGAGCCATACATTGACTCCATACTCTTTCAGGACTTCCCAAAGTTAGCTTTAAGCTAAATATTTGATCCGTACATGACCTATCTGGCATAAACCCACTTCGGACTTCCAAAATCATTGCTTCTGTTATTTTCATTACCCTACGAAGTATTTTTGAGTATATTTTACTTGCGGTACTTAATAAGCTACTCTCTAAATTTTATCGAGTGAAATTGTACTCGAATCGGGTGAAATATGATTCGAAGAGGTTAATTCAACTCGAAGAAGAAGGAAATATAACTCGAAATGGGTGAAAAAATTCAACCGATGCTCGAGCTAGAAGCTAGCTAGAATAGTTTACACTATTCGACACTGGTGCGAAACTTCGAAGAAACTCAGCGTCGCGTCGGGTGTAAGCTGCAGCTTACTCCAAGGATGCTAATGGCGACGCTTTGAGCTACTGCGCTTGCATTAGATTTGCGCGCTGGTTGGCCACAGTTGGCGCGTAATTCAAAGTGGGTATTGAATACAATTAATTCTATTAAAATTAACAGTTATTATAAAATGCACAAGAATACATATAAATTGTATATTTTTTGATTTTAGTTAGGAAAAAAAATTTAAAACACATAGATTTCCTAAGTAACAGTTTATTTAAATTGAATTCAAAAAAATAACTAATGAACACTTCACAAAGAACATTTTAATAAATACAATTTATATACATTCTTGTACATTTTAAAATATTTATTGATTTTAATTATATAATCACTGACTTATTAACGACCACATATGAGACTGATTCCTTTGAGTAGGCGTACAGTGGGAGAAAAAGCACAATTTTGGATAAAAATCGACTGACAGTGCAATTCTTAACGGATTTTGATTTTTCTGTTTTAGGATTGACCGTGAGGCTTGCAGGTATAACATTTATTTGTTTAATTTTTATTTTGACTTAACGCAAATTTGTTAATTAACAATAAACTTACAATTTTTTGTTGCTAAACTTTTCCGTGATACTATTTCTTCTAAGACTGAAATTTTTAAAAAAAGGTCATACATCAATATAAAAACTAACTAAAAATAATTTATTAGTGGGTGAAAGTAACAAAATAATTTTAATAATGTTATAAACAAATTAATTAAAAAAAGTCATTTTTTTCGTGATATGCAATGATTAGCTAATTTTAACCCGTAGCTTTTGTATAAAGTATCTCAGATAATGATGTGCGCTTACAAGCAGTTAAGAATAGCTCATTATTGCCAATTATTTAAACAATTTTTATAAAAAAATGCACATTTTGAACATTTTTGTATGAAAAGGCTTGACTTTTTTGGAAGAATGAACTCAAAATGTTTTTCCTAAGACTCCTAGCTATCATATTTTTCATAGTGAACAAAACATTGTAGTTATTCAAACAATTTTTATAAACAAATGCAAATGTTTACCATTTTATGATGAAAAGGCAGGGATTCTTTTTCAAGATATTTCGGATTGATTCCGAAAAAAATTTAACATATTCATGAAAAAATGGTCAAAATGTGTATTTGTTTATGAAAATCGTTTAAATAATTATCACATTCAGTCACTATTGAAAATATAATAGCAAGAAGTCTTAGGAAAAACATTTTAAGTCGATTCCGGTAAAAAATCAAGCCTTTTAATAAAAAAATGGTCAAAATATGCATTTGTTTATAAAATTTGATCAAACAATTAGCAATCATTAGCTATTCTTAACTTCTTGTAAGCGTGCATCACTATCTGAGCAACTTTATAGAAAATCTATGGGTCAAAATTAACTAATCATTGCAAATCACGAAAAAATGACTTTTTTTAATTAACTTATAATATTATTAAAAAATTTGTTGTTACTCTAACACACTAATAAATTATTTTTAATTAGTTTTTACATTGATTTATGACATTTTTTAATGAATTTCAAAATCTTAGAAGAAATGGCGTCATGGAAAAGCTTAGTAACAAAAAGTTGTAAGTTTGTTGTTAAAGAACAGATTTTTGTTGAATAAAAATAAAAATTTCACATTTAAATGTTATACCTGGAAGCCTTATAGTCAATTCTAAAAAAGAAAAATCAAAGTCCGTTAAGAATTGCACTGTCAGTCGATTTTTGTCCAAAAAATGTGCTTTTTCTCCTCCTGTGAGGCGCACCGAAAACTTCTCTCGTTCTTCGAGTGAAAAACACCATGTACAGTGACTCACTCGACCATTTCGAGCGAAAAAATTCACTCGACCGGAGTGAAACTAGCCTCCACTCGGAAGTTCGAGTCATATTTTCACTCGAGAAAATTTAGAGAGTAATCCCTCTGTATTTATTGCAGTCGTCTTTATCTCCCTTTCTTTTGTATATTGGTACGTTAATCGCATTTTTCCAGTTGTCTGGGACGTCTTCCATCTCGAAACATAAATTTATCAATTTGCACAGTCTATGTGGTATGCGATCACTACCGTGTTTAAGCATTTCAGCGTTAATACCGTCTAATCCGGCAACCTTATCGTTTTTCAAGTTCTTAATTATCTCCCTAAACTCCAGTGTCTCCAGAACGTGGAATTTTTCGGCCCCCACCACTCTCCCATCTGGGAACGACGCATTCATGCGTAGCATGTCGGTGAGTCGGCTCTGCTACATGTTGCGTAGGCCAGCCTCCTGTAGAGCCGAAACTTGCCGAGCAAGAGCCCGAGCCCCCCCCCCCCCCCCCCCCCCCCCCCCCCCCCCCCGCGATTTCACTTTTCATTTTCAGTGGCTAAATGGCTAACTATTTGGAATTTCTCAGGGTGTTAAGAAAATGAAAGTTCAGGCAATTTTGCTATGTTCTATAATTTTACAAAAAAAATGTAGTTAATTCTTATTAGGCCTTCTTGCGCAATTTTGTTGCGCATTTTAAAAAAATTTATTTTTGTTTAAAAAATATCCTTTCAAATTTGCGTAAGTTTAAGAGATATTCAGGAATTTTGAAACAATTAGAAAATAATTAAAATTTGTAAAGATTTGCAGAAGAATTTTTCAAGGTTTCATGAAAATGAAAAGAATTCTTTTGGGTTTCTACGAGTAATTAATATAATTTTTTATTTTGAAAAATTAATTTAATAATATTCCAGTACATTTTAAACTATGTTTAAAATTGTCAATAAAGAATCTGAAGATTTTAAGGCAATCTTTTTCATTTTACCGAATTTCAAAGAAAACCAGGAAAATTTTGAATAGTTCTTAATGATTAGAAGGCTTAGAGGGTCCGGCAAGATTAGAAACAGAACTTTTTCAAGATTGGTAGGAAAATTTGTAATGACTTTTTATTTTAAAAAACATACTTTATGAGAATATTGGAAAAGGTTTTTAAACATGTGAAAGGATTTCCTAAAATTGAAAAGAAGACTGCAGAAGATTTTAAAGCGAAATGTTTCAATTTGGTAAGATTATAATAAATAGATCAAAATCAAAAAACTTTTCAAGAATTTTGTAAGTTTTCGCAAAAATGAAAAAAATTATGTTAGGTGACTACTTTCTTTTAATTTTGCAAAATAAAAAAATCCTAATTATCTTGTGAAATTTTTTAATTATTTTTTATTTTGAAAAATGTGCTTTAAAATAAAATTAAAGAAGATTTTTAAATACATCAAACAATTTCCTAAAATTTCGAAAAAGAGTGTAGAAGGTTTTAAAATCAAAATTTTTTCATTCGATGACATTCAAAACAATGTTTAAATGTAAATAATCAAATAAACTCAAGAAATAATGAGTAGAATTGATGAGATTAAAAAGAATTTAAACTTCAGAAGAGTTTTAGAAACGTAGGATAAACTGATTTAAAAAACTGAAAACCCTAAAAATTCTTGTAGCAGAATACACGGGTACAAATTGCCTCTTTATGCCTAAACTAAATATTGGTTCTCACGAGGCCGCAGCCAGATTTCCTAGCTGGAATAATCTAGGCTTTCTCGCTGCTGGCCCTCGACATGTTATTGTCGTATGCTACTTGTCTTACATTATTTATATACTGACTTTTTAGCACCATATTTTTTAATTAAACTAGATAAAAAATTTTATTCATAAAGATATATTTAGAAAATAACTTCTGTCAATTAAATATTTTCTTGTGGGGACCTTGTAAAGCCCTCGACAGGTAAAACGTGTAACAGACCTGTGAGTGCAAAAAAGTACATGTTCTTATGCATAATTATACTTAAATTTAAAAAAGAACAAATTTAAAAAATTACCGAGATGCAAACTTTGAAAAATTTCATTTTTTTCTGAAAAAAATATAAACATTTGGTGCCTTAAAAATTTAAAAAGAATTTTTCTTAAAGATCGATTTAAAGTAAAATCACGTAAGTACGTTTAAAAATCATATATAACAAATAGAGCTTCAAAAACATTTTTTCCTAGTTTCTAAAGTATCGGATAAATGCCGTCAAGCATTTATGGTTCGAAACTCAGCGTAGCATCGTAGCTGTGGGGATTAGGCGTTCGACTTATACGCCTGCGTGCGTGCGTTCGATTCTCCGTGCTTTCGGATATTTTATTAAACTGCGTTTGTCTTTAGTTGTTAGTAATAAGTCTTCTCTAGTCAAATTTAACAATAAGTTTAGTTTTAGAAAAACGTGCAGAGTATAGTTAATAATCGAATGTCAATGAGAAAACGGAGGAGTGTTTTGTCAGAGGCCACAGAAATGTGTAAAATCTTTAGATTAAACTTTTGCAAAGAAAATGTATTTTACAATTGGATTAATATTTTCCTTCTTCGAATCAAAAATTTCTGGTAATAGATTATGACAATGTGCTGGTTAAACTTTAATACTACTGAAACGATAGCAGCACACTTCAGAATTTAAAGCATAATCAATTTTTAAATATTTTAACAATATTTTATTTGAATCAACAAAATAAAAGCAATAGCATATGCTTTTGAATAATAGTGTGTGAGGGACTATCTATATTCTATAAAGACCATATTAATAGGCCCTCATTGGGTTGCCTACTGATGACCTCGCTAGCTGAGCGTGAGGTTGTCGCTTGCGCCCTCGATAAATTTCCACTTTAGGGCCTCGATAGAAAATAGGAAATCTAGACAGGGCTTCTTAAGAACGAAGATGTAATTTCTACCCGGGCTTATCCCCGCTTTTAATCGCAAGATGTTTAATTATTTCCAATTAGAATAAGTAATTACATAAATTTTGAAAATTCATAAAAGATAACTTGAAATAAGTTGAATGAGATTTAAAAAAAGTTTATTTTAATTACAAATAAAATTTGTTAAATTATTTTTAAAAATTTGGAAACATTAAAAATTTTAGTATTTAAATATACTTAACATTTAAGATTTGTATATTAAATTTTGATAAGATATAAAAAATAGGTATGGAAAATGAAATAATAATAATAAAAGTCGATAAACGAAGGACTTTCAGATAATGAAAGAAACTCCTTAGGAAAAAATGTAAATAATTGTTTCGGAATGAATTATAAGAGAAAATAGAAAAACGATTACAAACCATTTTTTATTATGTCCTAAAATTTCAAATTTGAGTAAGTTTAAGAGATATTCACAAATTTTGAAACGATTCGAAAATAATTAAAACTTGTAAAGATTTTTAACGGAATAATTAACACAATTTTTTATTTCAAAAAATTAATTTGAAAAGATTATTTTTTAATATTTCAAAACATTGCAATAGAGTTTAAATATACTCAAAGCATCTGAAAAACTTTAATGACCTTTTTTTTTAATTTTGCAGAATTAAAAAAAAAATTGAATAATTTTTAAAGATTAGAGATTAGAAGGTCTGATAAGATTAGAAAAACAGGATTATTTTTATAATAATCATGTGAAAATTTTTAATAATTTTTATTAGAAAAAATGTACTTAAAAAAAATTCAAGCAGATTTTTAAACACATCAAACGATTTCCTAAAATTTAAAAGAAAGGTGTAGAAGATTTTAAAGCAAAATTCTTTAATTTGATAAGATTAAAAAGTTAAAAAAAAGTAAATAATCAAGTGAAATCAGGCAGTATTTAGTAGAGTTGATGAGATTCAATAAAATTTAAACTTTAGAAGTGTTTTAGAAACGCAAGATAAACTTTAGGTACTTTAAAAAATGTTCGAAAGGTTTTAGGAGAATAAACAAAGTTTCTTAAGATGCTTGGCAAAATTTGGAAGATTATAAGGAAATTTTTTTCTACATTTTGATTGATTTTTTTAATTTTCGATAAAAACTCGAGAGAGTTACCAATATCTTAAAGAATTTAAAACGTTTTAAATAGATGAGAAATGTTCCTAATTTTTTTTTAATCCTGTTGTTAAATTTATTTTATAATTATTTAAAATTGAAATAAAATTGTAAAAGCTAAATTTTGTAGTATTCAGATAAGTATTTTAAGACCTTAAAGGTTTTGTAAAGTTTTCATATATATATATATTGAAAAAGCCAATGAGGTCAAGTCAATAACTTTTTGGCTTTTTCTCTTAAAATCCTCAAAATTGTGATTATAGCCTAAATAGAATAAAAAGAGATGTATCAAAAAAGAACCTAGAGGACTTTAAACTTTTTTTATTTTATTGGAATAAAAAAAATATTAGAAAAATTCGAGTATTTTTAAAAGATGTTTAGGACATTTAGAAATTTGGAAGATATCAACAAATATTTGATAAATTTCGAGATATTTTTTCAAGTTTTTAAATATTTCTAATATGTTTAAAACAAAATAAATTCCAAAACAATATTTTTAACTGACTACATTTTTCTTAAAATTTTAAAAAAGCATTCAAGATGTAAAGAGCTTGACTTATATAATCTTCTAGATTTTTCACAGGAATTTTAAGAGAAATAATTTTATCTCCTTGAAATCTTTTGGAATTTCCTTAAAGCTTCTAAAGTTTTTTTTTAATCTTTAAAAATCTACACTTCTAAACAATTTAAGTTTAAAATTAAATTCGAATCTCTTCCATTCTACTAAAAATTTCTTGAATTTACTGAATTATTTAAGTTTTTTAAAACTTTTTAATCTTATCAAATTGAAACATTTTGCTTTAAAATCGTCTACACTCTTCTTTTAAATTTTAGGACATCGTTTGATGTGTTTCAAAATCTTTTTGAATTTTTTTTTAAAGTAAATTTTTTTAAATAAAAATTATTAAAAATTTTCAAACGATTATTAGAAAAATAATAATTTTTTTAAATATTTTCAGACCTTTTAATCTTCTAATCTTTAAAAATTCTTCGAATTTTTCCTGATTTTTTTGTAAGTTTTTATTATTTTTTAATCGTTTCAAATTTTCTGAATATCTCGTAAACTTACAAGAATCTGAAAGCAAATTTTACAAACCAACCTAAACATAACAATGAATGGTGCAACAAAATGGCGCAAGAAGGCTTAATAAGAATGAAATCCCTTATTTTTTCTAAAATTATATAATAATGAAAAATTACGAAATAATTTTTTAAAAATGTGATGTTTTTTTTAATTTTCTCTCATAATTCATTCCATTTTTGGTTTAAAAATAATTTTTTAACTGCAAATCCAACTATATGTTTAAAAATTGAACTATTCTGTTGTAAATTCGATTGTGTGTTTTTTTGTTTTAAACATTTTTTAGTTGAAAATTCATTTCTTCCAACGTATATTAACCTATTTTAAAATTAATTTTTTTTTAAATAACTATTTTGGTTGATAATTTAACTGTTTTGTTGAAAATTCGATTTCTTTGTTGTTGAAAAAACATTTTCTTATACTAAAAATTTAACTGTATCATTTTTGGTAGCATTTTTTTGGTAGGAAATTGACCTTTCTCAGTCAAAAATTCTTCTTTTTTGGTAGAAAATTATTCTTCTTGTTTAAGAATTCATCTATTTCAATCAAGAATTCATTTCTTTGGATGAAAACGCATTTTTTGGTGAAACTTCTTTTCTTTTGTTATAAAATGGTTGAAATTTCAACTATTCTTTTGGAAATTAAACTATTTTGCTGAAAAATTATTGGTTGTAAATTTACTTTTCAAACTGATAATGTAACCGTTTTTCGTTGAAAATTTATCTATTTTCTTTTTAAACAAATTTGTTATTTTAAAATTGATTTTGCAAATTTTGAATTTCTGTCTTCCGTAGAAGGTTATTAGTTCCCAAATTAAATTATTTGTTTGCAAATGTAATTTTTTGCTTGGAAATTTAAATATTTTGTTGAAACTTTGATTTTTTAGGGCTGATAATTATTTTTCAACTGAAAATTTATCTAATCAATTTTTCGTGGATATATCATTTTAGTTATAAATTAATTTCTTTCTTTGAAAATTCCATTTTTTATCTGAAAATTTTACTAGTCCATTTATGATCGAATAATTATTGTATTAGTTTCAAATTTTTTTCTACAGATGAAAATTGAAGAATTTTGTTGACACTTTTTTTCTTGAAAAATTTTCTTTTTAGTTATAAATTTATCTTCTTTGTTGGCGAATTGAGATGACGGATGCAACAACTCGACAAGCGCTCGAAACCGCGTAGAATTATTGTCCAGCCGGGGAAATTTACATTCGTATTGAGCTTGACGCGGCAGACAAATTTTTCTAATGAAACTTTTTTCATTCAATCATTATTACTTAGGATAAACAATAAAAACTTAGAAAATTTTCCGATCAAAAATCGATGTTTTGTAAAACACAACTCGCGATTATTCGGCCGTTTGTTTATAAAAATGCTTGAAATTTGTATAGTGTATTCTCAATATGTAAGAAATGACTACAATCAACGCACTTTGTTCAAAACGCGAATATGTTTGTTTTTATTTAATAGCAAATTAATTCCGAACGAAAACCACGTTTCGCCAACTTCGACCAGTGGAACAGTCATCGAAAAAATATGAGTTGAAACAACTTGCCGAGAGAAAGTTGTTCAATAGTCTTTGAAAAAGTTTTTCTGATGATTTAAAAAAAATTAGTCAAAAATTGTAGAAATGGCAGCGAGTTGAAGTCAAAACACGTGGCCGCTGAAGCATTTTGTTGCTCTTTGCCGCTGCTGGTTAGCTGTTCAGGAACAAAGGCTGATAAACGGAGCACTGCAGCGGCAGCGTGTCTTGACTTCAACTCGCTGCCATTTCCACAATTTTCGACCGACTTTCTTCAAATTTTCAGAAAAACTTTTTCAAAGTCCAGTGATCAACTTTCTCGCGACATGTTACTTTAACTAAAATTTTTTCGGTGACCGTCCCACTGGTCGAAGTTGGCAAAACGTGGTTTTCGTTCGGAACCAATTCGTTTATAAACAAACGAAAAAATATCAGCTTTTTAAGCAAAGTGCGTTATTTAAAGTCATCGCTTATACATTGAGAATACACCATAAAAAATGTGTCGACCACGACAAGCTGAATACGAATGTATATTTTGTTTTACGTTTCGACAACTTTTTTTATCGATAGATTTTTCCGGCTGGACAATACTTCTACGCGGTTTCGAGTGCCTGTCGAGTTGTTGCATCCGTCATCTCAATTATTCTTCTTTAAAATTTCATTTTTTTCAGAAAAAATTAATTTTTTTTGTTAAAAATTCGCATTTATTTGGGTTTAAAAATTAATGTGTTCAACTGAAAACTTCAGTATAAACTACAATGTTTCAGTGAAAAAATGTATTTTTTAAAGTATTTACTTAGGTTGAAAATTTAACTATCTTGTCGAAAATTTGTTTTTTATTTGTTAAAAATCAATTGTTTACTAAAAATATGATTAAGGCATGCAGCACTAAATTTGAAACATTTTAGATCCAGAAGTCTTGTCCCCTATATCTATTTACATGAAGTCAATTATATTTTTCGCTTCGCAATAAGCCTAATGGTTCTAAGGTAACTCGGGATTTCAAAACCTGAATAGATTTCTTCTTCTTCTTTGGTGGGTATGTTTTTAGCACTAGGTCCTCTTGCCGGTAACAGCGAGACCTATCCGGCCATAGCAAAATATATGAATTCATATAGAGTTGTAGTCAATTTGATGGTTAGATACAAGCACCGTAATAGATAGATGAAGTAGCGGTAGAGTAAGCTTGCAGTTTAAGCGGAAGTTCATATTGTGGAGAGTGAACATGTAGTGATCACATCTTCGTGGGGTTCACCAACCGTTTAAAGTGTGAGATTCAAAGCATAGAGAGCTAGCCGTGCATTTTTAAGAGAGTGAAAAAAAGGAAGATGGAAGAAAGCAAATATATAAGATATATACACATATACATACCAGGTGTATACATATGAAACCGGTATTTTTTCAAGAAAAAAACACATTTATTTCAAGAGAATGATAACAAATATTTTATTCAAAGTATGCG
>NC_046658.1:57641845-57645501 GCF_010883055.1 Belonocnema kinseyi | reverse complement strand
CGCCAATTAGCACAAATGGTAAGTTCCGACAGTGCCTACAAGTGTGCCTACTGGCCGCTAAATGGCAATACCGGTTTCATATGTATACACCTGGTATATACACACACACATATATATTCTTATATACACACATAAATACACACAAACATAGATTATTCTAGACACAAGCCACAGTTTTTAAGAAAGTTGTTAACTGAGTAGGATGGCTATTTGGGTTACACAAAAAAGTCTCCACGCAGAAAGGAGGATACTTTTTTGATTTAATGATTGATTTTCAAGCGTTTTCCGTTGATTTAGAAATCGAGGGCAAGCCCGTACAACATGTTTGATGTCCTCCGTTTCATCTTCACAGGGACATGAGAAGGAGTCTGTAAAGTTCATTCTGGCAAGGTTGTCTGCCAGGGCGTAATGATTACTTCTTAAGTGTGATATGTTAACTATATCACTTCTACTTAAATTTGTATTAAAAAACCAAGGCTTAGGGGATTCGGTGAAGTTAAATTTAAAATAGTGAAGGCCTACATTTCTATTTTTACTGTCATTTTTTAGGAATATATCAGAGGTTCTTAATAGCTGAGTGGAGATTAATTGGAAGAGGTCTGTATGAGGGATTCTGTCATCCAAAGAGGAGCCATCCGTGTTAGCTAGTTTGGCAAGTTTGTCTGCAATCTCATTACCAAAGACTCCCTTATGACCAGGAATCCAGTAAAAGTAAATTAAAATGTTTTTAGATTTAGCTGGATGGAGGAGGTTCCTAATTTTGTGGATGTAGAAAGAGCTACATTTCAGGTAGTTGAAGTTAAGTCAGGAAGAAAGAACACTTCGGGAGTCAGAACAGATAACTGATGTGGAAAGTTTCTCGCTTAGTATGGTATCAAGGGCCTCACAAATGGCTATCGCTTCCGCTGTGAAAATAGAGGCTAGGTGGAAATTTTTATGTTTAATAAAAATCTGGAGGGAGGGGCAGGTAATGCCGATTCCTGTGTGTTGGGTTTCAGTTTCTTTTAGCCGTCTGTAGGGAAGATGTAATCATCTTTATGGTTGTTTTTTATGAAGTTCCTAAATTCTAAATTTGGGTAAGTGCTTTTTTGTAGTTTTTCGCCCAACTGAAAGTCAATGTTGGGATTTTCAAATTGGATGGAGTAATTAAGAAGATAATTTATAAGGGTGTTGGAGTAAATAATCTGAGGGGTATATTTTTTTAAGAAGACTAAAGCGTTGAGGAGTGGGAAAGCTTGACGAAGCTTCAGTTTGTCGTTTTCTTGTGTACGCTGGTCTAATTGGTAGGGTAGTTTGAAAAGAGGGTGATTTTCAGTTGAAAAGATTTTTAGGGTAAATTTTCTGTTGAGAAATTTCATGCGGAAAAATAAAGGAGGTTCTTTCAGCTCCGCAAACATTACTGGTGTAGGGGTGGAAATACGGAAACCTAGGATTAGTGTTAAAACTCTATTTTGTAGTTTGCAAATTTTATCGAACATTTTGGTGTGGTAAATAGACAAGGCTTGACAGCCATATTCTAAAACGCTTCTAATTAGAGAGTGGTATAACATTCGTAAGGCTCTCGGACCTGAGCCCCACCAAGTCCCTCTCAATAACTTTATAATGTTGATAACTGATTCTAGTCGAAGAATGAGAGATTGGAAGTGGGGTTCCCAAGTGAGATGCCAGTCGAAGATAATGCCTAGGAATTTAGTTTCGTGTACAGGGAGGATAATTTGGTTGTCTAGTGTGAGACATACGTCAAATGGGAGGGATTCTTTTTGAGTGAAGATCATCAGTTTGGATTTGTTGATAGATATTTTAAGCCTCTAGATATTAGAAAAATTTGAAGAATATTCAAACTTTCTTGCAAGATGTAGACGCTTTCCCCAGACCCCCTGAGGTAAAATATATAACAATGTCATCCGCATATTGCAAAATTTTACAGAGTGGGTGAAGATGATTGTGTAAGTCCAAGATATAAATTTTATGAAGAACAGGGCTTGATACACAGCCTTGATGGAGGCCTCTGTTGAATTTATGTGCTCCTATGTTTTTATTGTTGACTCTGAAGAATACCTCTCTATCTGAGGTCAGATTTTTAAAGAATTTGCAATATTTCCATGGGACAGCCAATTTTTTCATGTCATGTCTATTCTTACGGAATCAAAACTGAATTGGGGGAAGGACCAAAGAGTTCTCAAGCCACCAGTTCAGTCTGTTAACTACTAGTCTTTTCGTGAGTTTCAGAAAGCAGGATGCCAAGGCAATAGGACGAAAATTTTCCGAATTGGGTTTTCCGATAAGAAAAAATAAGAATTTGTTCCAGTGATCTGGGAAAAAACCACCATCCAAGATTATATTATATATGTTTAACAGATGTATCCGAATATCTTCTGGAAGGTTTTGAATAATCTGGAAATTGATTTTATCTATTCCCGGAGAGCACGTGCTTTTAGAGGTGGCAATGGCAAGATTTAACTCCTGAATATTGAAGGTTTCACTCGGGAATCTAGAGACGATAGGGTTAGGAAAGCGATCGGGTTTGGCGTTGGTTGTAACTTGGACAGGAGGCGAGTCCGGGAGAGGGGGGCAGAGATAGGTTTGAGGGTGGTGAGCTGTGGTCACAAAATTTGTCTATGAATTTTTCCATTTTTCTTACTGTTTCTTGATTAATCGGAGAAGTGAATGGAGAAGGGTTAGTGAGGAGTCTGTATCGAAAGCCGCGAATCTTATTCCAGATATCTGAGATTCGGGAAGTTGAAGTAATAGATTCGCAAAATGATATCCAGCCGGAGATTTTGGTTTTTTTAAGGTTTTTGTGGCTTCAGCTTCGAATTCCTGAAGCTCTAGAAAATTTTTGAAATTGTATTGATGTCTACACCTTCCAAGCTTGGCTCTTCTTAATCTCTCCAACCTTGAGCAATTCTCGTTCCACCACGGTGGAGAATATGGATAATCACGTTTTGGGACATTATCAACTTTAGGACCGGCTATGTGAAGGGCTTTATCAATCGTTTCAAATAGATCATAATATGCTTGAAGAGCTGAGAAAGGGTTATTGTTATTTTGGTTAAAATTAAGGTTAGTTTTTCCGAGGGTTTCTTGAAAAATATCCCAAGACATTTTTTAAAAATTATACTTGTGTGAGAAGAATTCATAATATGAGCAGAAGATACCAGTAATAGTTGAAATAGGAAAGTGATCACAACTTATCTTATCCTCTTCTACTTTCCATGAACATAAAGGCTCAAGGCAGAGACCGGGGAGAGATCGATAGCAGATTTCAATTGGTTGGGCCTAGAAAAGCGAGTGGAAGATCCGTCATTTAAAATAATGAGGTTGGAAGCTAGAACTGCAGTATTTAATTTGTTTCCAGCAGGGAAGGCATTATCACATCCCCAGGATTGGTGATGGCAATTGAAATCTCCGCCAATAAACACTACTGGGAAGACATCAGAGAATGAGTCTAAAAAGGAGTTCCAGTATATGTCGTTAGCTGGAGTTCTAGGATTTCTATAAATATTAATGATCAATAATTCGCCCCAACTAGAGGGAACAGAAATAGCGAGAGTGTCTAATTGGTTAGGAATTTCGGCAATTTTTGATTCAGAGAAAACAATATCATTCCTAATAGCAATGATAAGACCACCACCAATGTTGATAGGGCGGTCTTT
>NC_046658.1:57633165-57641745 GCF_010883055.1 Belonocnema kinseyi | reverse complement strand
ACTGCTAAGAAGAGACAAGAGAGGAGCAAAGCGTTGGAGGAGATTCATAAGAGATGAAATCATTTCTCTGAGGTCTTGGTTTTGAAAATCGGTGGAGGAGGGGAAGGAGTCGGGGAAGGGGAGTTAATAGGAAGGTCTTGTAAACAGGCATCATTTCCGAAAGGGCTAGAAGAACGAGAGTAAAGGTGATAGAAGGATTGCGATTCATATTTTGTTTGCGATTTCCTATGTGAAGACGGAAGGGAGAGTGGGGTTGTTATTCTAGAGTGGGAGGGGGCTTTTTTAGCAGCTTGGCTATATTTTTGGGAGAATTCAGGATCGAAAGAGATGGAGTCAACATCATCTTCTCCTAAAGATGGAAAGTTTGAGAAGTTAAACAAAGGTGAAGAAGAATCTAGAGAAGATTTTAAGTGAGCGGCGATGGCAGAGTCAATATTTTGGGATCCCTGAGGGGATGATTTTTCTCTTGAGGAGCAGCTAGATCGTCATTCGTAAAGTCGGGAGAGCCTGGGTTCCCGCTCGTGCATTTTCGGTTTTACACACATGCTGGGTTTCGCAGCATTTAACAAAGCCGAATCACGGACACGCTACGTTTGAATGTGTCGCTCCCAGATGGGAGAGTGGCGGGGGCCGAAAAATCCCACGTTCTGGAGACACTGCTAACCTCAGTGACACAGACTTTCTCAATTGAGTTTTCTATCGCATCGTGTTCAACATCGCAGTTGTGGTGTCCTATAGCTTCATCTCCGAAGTGTCTCCTAAATTAGTCTCTGAAAGCCTCTACTATCGGCGAGAAACTATAGGCATCTGCCTGTGAAGCTTAACAACTCAGTCAAAAAAAATGCTAGCGCAACAAAAAAACAGTCATTTAAAAACTGAAAGTATTCTACGTTAATGACCTTGAATCCGTTTATGTAAAAAAATTGTTCTGCTTAGCAGACTGAAAAATGTAAAAAAAAGTAAGGATTTTTGGGTACATTTAAGAACACTCAAGTTTAGAGCATTATTTCTTATACAAGGGGCGATGGAAAAAATTTGAAAAAATTCATGAGTATGAGGAAAACTGTTGTGAACCAGGCGTAGTTGAGAAATTAAAAATAATAAAAATTGTTGCTTAAAAGTACAAAAATGTGCAACTATATTATCTTCAGTTCTAATACAGATATTAAAGCGGTTCAAACTGCAAACTGTAATGGATAGGCTCTGTATTTATTTTCAATCAACCGTAAGGATGTGTTAGTCCTATTTTTTTGTGAAAATCGCGATATTTTTAGACATTTTTTTTGTTGGAAAACAAGTGACAGAAATCAGGGGGGGGGGGGGATATTTTTTACGGTTGACCACTGGTCCCTTTCTTCGACCCGTGGTTCTGAATCCTTGGATGGCACCTGGCCACGGGTCAAAGAAAGGGACCAGCGGTCAGCAGTATAAGAAAAGGGCCCTCCGTGCTTTCTGTCACTTGTTTTCCAACAAAAAAATGTCTAAAAATATCGCGATTTTCACAAAAAATAAGACTAACATATCCTTACAGGCGATTGAAAATAAATACAGAGCCTATGTATTACGGTTTGCAGTTTGAATCGCTTTAATATCTGTATTAGAACTGAAGATAATATAGTTGCACATTTTTGTACTTTTAAGCAACAATTTTTATTTTTTTTTAAATTTCTCAACTGCGCCTGGTTCACAACTGTTTTCCTCATACTCATGAATTTTTTCAAATTTTTTCCATCGCCCCTTGTATAAGAAATAATGCTCTAAACTTGACTGTTCTTAAATGTACCCAAAAATCCTTACTTTTTTTTACATTTTTCAGTCTGCTAAGCACAACAATTTTTTACATAAACGGCTTCAAGCTCATTAACGTAGAAGACTTTCAGCTTTCAAATGATTGGTTTTTTGTTGCGCTAGCATTTTTTTTTGACTCAGTTGCTAAGCTTCAAAGGCAGAGCCTATAGTTTTCTCGCCGATAGTAGTATTCCGTCTGCATCATATACCATTTCAGACTTATTTCTTTTAATTTCAGCAAGCCTTCGTTTCAATGTTCAAATTCAACTTTAAAATTAGAATATTAATTTCAAGGTTGAGTATTTTGTATCTGAAGCGTTTTTTTAAGCAAGAAAATTAAATTCAAATATTTTTTACTTATAATAGATCTAAAAGTAATAATTCCCTTAATTTTTCAAGCTTTACTATTTGAACAGAAATCACAAATTCAATGAATATTTAAATTAAACATTTCACTATTAAGATTCAAATTATTTAAATTAAAATATTTTGATGGAGCATTTGTAAATCCATCTATTCATATGTAATGTGTAAAACTACAAAATTGAATTTTAAAATATCCTCTGTTATCCCAGGCTTATCAGCGAAAATCTTGGCTGAGATTTTGTCAGCAGAATTTAAGCGATACATTAGCGTAATTAGCTAGAGCGTCCGGTATAGGCTTAAAGGTTTTAGGTTACTTTAGGCTACCTTACTTTAGGTTTTAGGCTACTTTATCATTATATTACATCATCTATTTCGAGATGCATTACTGGAATGTCTAACGACGATTCTACAACGCTTGACTTACATTTGAAACGTATATCAGAATCTCTGTTTATTTTTCTTCCTTTCCTTATAACTCGATCTTCCTTTCGTTCCTCTAATTTACCTTCGACTCTAAAAGCGTACTTACACTCAGTCCTCAACGGTCGAACTTTTCGTTAGACTGAGTCACCTATTTCTATCAATGATCAGGTTTTCAAACTAGATTTCTCTCCGTGTATACTCGTATCATTTTTAATAGTACCGCGTTTTTTTGGTACATGCGCAGCTGAAAACGTCGGATTCTTAACATAACCTCAAAAACTGTCATATTTCATGTGAACTATCTTCCTTTCAAGAATGAATGAATAATGAATGAATGAATAATGCGTTTCAATCCATACTTTGGGTCCATTTGAAAACCATTTATCATATTGGGTCCCTTTTCTGCAAGAAAGGCTCCTTTTCGTTACAGCTCCTTTGGAACCAACAAATTGGTTCTAATGGAAACTTTAGCTTTTTCTTTGATACCTCAAAATAAGATTTTAAGAAGGCCCTTTCCAGGTTTATCGGAAATTGGTGAACGTAGAACAAGTATTTTTGGTAAAACCGAGTGAGTCAAAAAAGGGCGGTTAGGATCATCGATATATGGCGAGTGCAGCACAAATATTTTCGGTGAGTCCATAGACACTTCATTTTAAAAAATAATTTTTTTTCACTCCTAATCCTCGTATACTATTTAACTAATTAAAAAATAATTACATTTATAAAAATGTTACGCAACAATCCTCGAACCCTCTCCCATCGCAACAGGACCATAACAGCTCCTCTTGAAACCTCCCACCCCTAAAAGCGTTACGTATTACATAGAAGATATTAAACTCCTCACTGCATGAATTAAACAAAAAATGTCAACTTTATTTACTGCAAAAGCTGCTTTCTTCTCAGTTCAATCACTTTTTCCTTGGGTTACATGCATGTTATCCAAGCGCATTTCCAATTGCGTTATTTCAAGTAATACGCATGTCTATATTACGTACTGGCATTATAATTTACTTTCCCATTTATGTTTACGTCCATCTACAAGTGCCCACAGGACCGTCGTTCAAGCATGAGTACATTCTACGAAGGGGAAAGATAAAAGGCAAGAAGTCGAGCAAACTAGGCATTCAGAGGACCGCCTTGTCGGTGCAAACTGCAAATGTATACAAAGAAAAAATAGGGGCAATGTTGCACAGCAGCAGCCATCTGTAAGCCACGATCATGTAAGCGTATAGCACAGAAGAACGACCATGAGAAAGAGGCACGATAAAAAGATAAATGGCAGAAAGAGAGAGGACAAAAAGACGAGTGAAAAAGGGTAAACAGAAGGGCTTGGAGAATGAGCTAGAGAGAGAAAGCAGAAAGACAGTGAGGAGGGGTGGAAGCGAGAAAGAAAGAGGGAGTAGAGAGTACTGAGCTCGAAACTCATTACGGTTGCTCCGCCCCGGTCGTTCGACGAACCGTCGTCCAATCAGATTCTGTTGGGTCGTAATCGCGCCTCTACGGTTTAATCTCAGCCTCACGCCAAAGTCAACGAATTCAGTGGTGTGAGTGCGCATACAGGGATACAACACGGCGCTTTAACTTAGCGCTGCATACAGGTTGCGCACGCAGTCGATTAGAGGTTATGTTATGTCGGCATAATTGGTATACAAACTGTGCAGCATAATGCGGCGTTCACTCTCGAAGCTGACTGGTGCGACGGGTTAGTTGTGGCGATTTTCCTACCCGCCAGACTGGAAGTAAGTAAACGACTGTGGAGTGGACGAGTGCTCGTTTCCTGCACACTGCGCTGAATCGTTTGCAGAATGGATATTGGATTGCCGTGTTGGGATTAGAGCCGCGATTCGAGAACAACCCTCCACTATACCTCCCCCTTTACCCCAGCTTCCAGCCTCACTTGTTCCCTTTACTTTCTTTTACTCCATGCTTATTTTCTTTCTTTATTTCCATCGCTCACCTTATTCCCCTCATTCTCCCGGTTTACCGACTTTTTGTCTTCTGTTTTCGTGGTTTTTACGTTGCTGTTGATTGGTACGTCTGTCCGTTCATTTTGATAAATTGAAGAGCGAAGATGGAGCAAAACAAAGTTTAGGGGCAAAAAGGCGGTCAGCGGTTTGCTATGAGCTATTTGTCCTGAGTAATAAATAGAGATGTGCATTCTCTTGAGGGGTATGGTTTTCGGAGTTGGGGAACATGTTGAGATGGTGGTTTTTGGTTTAATTTTATAAATGAAGGGTTGCTTGAGTTCAAATTGGATCATTAAAATGTTACTGAATTTGATATAGATATGTAATCAACAGAAATAAAGAAAACGTGAGTAAAAATTAATTAAAATCATTCCTTTTATTCCACGCACTCCTCGCTTTAAAAAAAAATTCTGGCTATCCTGATACCTGTGGAAGTTTAGAGAGCCAAAAGGTTTCGTCTAGACTCTAGAGCGCTCTTCAAAAGAACATGGAGGCGCATTCACAAATCAAACGCTTACAAAGTAGGGCTGGAAAATTAGGGATTAAGTTATGTTTACTCTCTAAATATGAATCAGTGAAAAATTCACTGATTGAAACAGTAGTTAGACATCTCACTGATTAATCAGTGATTTCGGACTTGTTCACTAATCAGTTCAGTAACATCAGAGTAAATCATGTGAACCATAATCTCTACATTTAGAGAGTATCAGAGTTCGATTACACCCGTGTAGAAATAACCCCATTTGGCCCTGTTACAAGTCGGGCACTAATCGGGGGTTTAAAATTTCAGTCGGAGCCTGGTCAGTGGTTGGTTAGGGGCTGGTCGGACTTTTTTGTTCACTAATTTCCATGCGAGTAATGTTTGTTCATCGATAGATGCCCGAATAATGCATTTGTTTATTGAATTTGTTTTAAGAAATATATAAAATTCATCAACCAATTATGAATTTTGCTGAAATCACCATGAAGTTCCCCATTAAAAAGACTGACATCGAAAAAAACGAATTGTTCGTCCACAGATGCCCGAATAATGCATTTGTTTGTTAAATTTGTTTTTAAAAATCATAAGATTTATCAGCTCATCATGAATGCTGTCGAATTTATTATGAAGATTTAAATTAAAAGTCTGACATTGAACCAAAACAAGATTTTCCGTCGATAGATGCCTCAATAATGCCTTTTTTCACCAAATTAGTTATAAAAAATCACATAATATATCAAAAGATTGTAAATTTTTCTGAAGTTTTCATAAAAATCCTAATTCAAAAAGTTGACATAGAAAAAAACTAATTTTTCTAACGAATAATGCCCGACTAATGCATTTGTTTATTAAATTTGTTTAAAAAATCATAAGATTAATAAAAAAGTTATGGATTTTGATAGAATTATTACAAATTTCATAATTAACAAAAATTTACGTCGAAAACAACGAATATTTCTGTCGAAAAAGTCCTTATTACTGCATTTGTATATTAACTTTGTTTATAATATAAATTATTATAATTAAAAGAAATTTTTTTTAAATATAATATTGTATGCATTCAAATTTCTCGCAATATAGCGTGGAAAAAGTATATTTATGGAAAATCGGAGAAAAAATTTGTTCAACAAATAATTTGTTTTACAAAATTTTTTGTAAATAATCTAATATTGACATATCCTTAACTAATGTTACTCTATGCAACTAGAATCCATTTTTGGTTTCAAAGGAGCTGCAACAAAAATGAACCCCACTTGCTGAAAAGGAACCCTAAACGATAAATGAGCTCTCAATGATACCACACTTGGGGTTCTAAAGGATCTCAATTATAATGAGCCTATTTCTAAAGAACCTATTTTTCGCTGTGCCCGCTTGGGGCATAAATATCATTTGCAGGTTATGTAGCAAATATTTCTTAAGCCATCGGTCGATAACTGTAAATCGATTCCTAACTAACCCAGCCCTAATTTGAAAGCGGTTGGTTTGTGAATGCCTCAACGTTTTTCTTTTTACGGGTGATCTAAAGAACCCTTTTGACTCTCTACATGTATCTATTGGAGCTCAAGTTCTAAATGATATCAACTTTTATTTGAGCCGCAACTTTAGTGAACCCCCCAGTTTTTTCTGTGTGTTACGCATGATAAAAATTGTAATCTTAATAAAAATTTAATAAAAATTAACTGAATTTCGAAAAATGTCATTTTTGCTCAAATTAAAAAAATTCCAACCAAAGAAAAAGTTACATTTTCTAATTTCAAACCTTAATTTGCCTTGAATACCAAAAACTATACATAAAAAATTACCATAATTTCCGTACCTATACAGAAATCTTTTTTAATTCTTAAAATTGAAACATTTTTTATCTCATTTCAACAACGCAGAACCATTTTTAATTTTTTTTATTCATTTGAGATTTTTGTTTTTAATAAAACGCAGAAAAATTTCAGTAGTAGCCATTTTCGATTTTCCACATTTTTTCCGACCCACCGTACTAAGCACATATTTTTCCTTTAATTTGGTTTATTTTGATCTTTTTATTTTTCTACATTATTCTGACTATTTTGCCAAAGAAGTATATAATGTTATTGATGCCAAAATATTTAATTCAATGAAAATGAAAAGACAAAAATACTAGGAACAAAAATAAAATATCAAATTTCCCAATTTATTTTCACACGAAGCGCCACATCGAGTTGAAAATGTTGGATAATAAATAAGAAGCACTAAGAAAGATGGTTCTGGCCCTTAATTTGTATAATTATAAAAAAAGTTTTTTGTAAGGTAGGAATCTGTTTATGTGACCCACTCATCACATCGCCTTAAATATAAAATACGTGTGTGTATAGACGACTATTTCAATTAATTAAAAATGTTTTCAATCCTAACACACCTTAAATTTCAACCTGAAAAGATTTATCAACCTTTTTTATTATCTCTTGGGTAATTTGTTTTGAATTATTATTATCGATTATAATAGTGTAGATTTGATATATTTCCCGAAATCCAGTAAGAATGAAGCAAATCATATGTGGAAAATAAAAACATAAACTTTCATTAATGTCGGAGCAGTGTGTTGCGGAACAAAAGTATAGTTTAAATAAATAATACGTAAATTCTAGATCAATTAAAAATCCTATATCTGCTCCCCTAAATTTGTCCTTTCACCCCCAGTGGGTCACGCCTACCCCAAAAGGGAAAAGGGCTTAATGGTATATAATAAGAAGACAAATACCGTTAACAAAATTAAATTTAACAATCATATTTTTCAATTTAAGCATTTCCACGTCAAATCATTTGAAATTTTTTAGCTATTGTTAGTAATTACGACAAAAAATGTAGTCTCCGTTCTCCTATATGTTGGAAGAAAAACAATCAAATAATTTTCGAAAAATTGAAAAAACTTTAGAGTTTTTAAAAATTTTTAATTGTCCTTTTTTCTTTAGACTTTCATAAATATAGTGATTTTAATTATATTAAGGTGTATATATTTTTTAGTTATTCGTAATAAAATGCAGTTTAGAAGAAGTGTAATTGCAAAAAATTTTCAATAAACTTCTTGGAATTAGAAAAAAAAATCCACACTGAATTTCTAAAAAAATCCACTTTTTATTTTCTTTAATTGTCTTTTATAGATAGCTTACAATGTCCTCTAAAAGCCCTGAAACCACTCAAATGGAATTTCTCTTAGTTTTCGAGAAATAATTGAGCCTCCCGCGATCAAAATTGGGCACGCTCGAAATGCCTTGGTTTCAGTTGGCTTCTTGGTTATTCTCGTTCTTGATTGTTTCAAGTAGGATTTTCAATTTTTTTGAATTAAGATATGCTTCAAAAAAATTTTTAATCCGATTTGAAAAAATCAAGAACGAGAATAACCAAGAGGCCAATTGAAACCAAGGCATTTCGAGTATGTCCCGTTTTGATCGGGGAATGTTGAATTAAGAACGTAGGCAGAAACTATGGACACGATGTGAAAAACCATGTAAACAATAGACGAATATTATAATTGTCTGCACGAATAACTTCAGAGTTCAGACTCTCCTGCGCTGGGTACACGAT
>NC_046658.1:57627327-57633065 GCF_010883055.1 Belonocnema kinseyi | reverse complement strand
TCTCTTTTTTCAATTTAGACCTGTACAAAATCAGCTTTATTGATTTATTATGAAAATCTGAAAAAGTATAGTTTAATATGAACTTTCTCAAGATATTATTATCTCTGGACTATATTCTTATTCGATTCATGCCATGCAACCAGCCGTAAAAGTGTTGCATGAACAGAAATTGTATGCTGTTATAGGAATCATTATGCTCATTTTATGTCCAGTAATTTGCTTGATTGAATTTATCAGCAGATCTTGTTCTGAATTTTCATCACTCTTCTCACGTTTGCACGCATTAAATGCACAATACTTCTTGCAGTCACAATTTTATTTCGCGTAATTTTGTTATTACTTTGAAGAATGTAACGGCAAATTATATCTACACAACTTAAATCAATTATAAGATATCAAATGTTAATTCGAATTTGTTCCACTTTAAAAAATATATTCAAGAATTGAAACCAGTCACCATTTCTGCACCATAATATTTTTTTGCACGCTTCACAATGCGAGATTAATAGCATGCGATAATTATAATCATGTATGAATTAATTGCTTTAGGAAGCCAAAGAAAATGATTAATATCGCAATACCGCACAAATAACATATATTACTTCTGAGTGGAACTATTCATTATAAATGTACTTTATACTTCAATATGCAACTAAGAAATACATTCCCCTGGATTTTAATAAAGAACATAAGAATTTCTTTACTTTCTAGAATTGAATAATGTTATGATTTAGAATTTTCCAAAGAAATTTTGTAAAGCTAGAGCTCTATAATTCGCTTACAGTGGAAACCTTGCATTGCATGTTTTCAGTTTACCGGTGTCACGAGCTATGTACAATATTCATGGTACAACATTGTGTCACGAATAAAAAAAGTAGGAACAGGGGTGCACTCGACAATAAAACGAAAACATGAAAATGCTCTTTCGAGCGAGTAGCTCAATGCTAATTG
The DNA here is from genome assembly GCF_010883055.1 of Belonocnema kinseyi. NCBI lineage: Eukaryota > Metazoa > Arthropoda > Insecta > Hymenoptera > Cynipidae > Belonocnema > Belonocnema kinseyi. The sequence continues at coordinate 57,632,114 of NC_046658.1, read as the reverse complement.
AATTCGGTATTTTTACGTTAAAATATTTGTGAAATGAAGAATGTGGACGAGCTTGTAGCGTCACAAAACAAAAAAGCGTATGCACATACATATATGCCAAAAAAATGGTATGCTGAATTGAGCACGCGAACCTGTGGTCCCACGACGCGAAAAAAATACCAATTGAATAGGGGAAAAAAGCGTGCACACGTCACTCAGTGATCTGTCGATATCCAGCTGGATTAACTGAATAATGAAGTGAAGCCGATGTTTTTTAAGTTCTGCAGCATCTATCACATTTGAAACTCAAAAGATCTATTATTTATTCCATTATCGAACACTTTATCCTATATTTGAAAATCATTTGCTTAAATTAAACGCTTTTTCAATCAAATTCTTCACGTATAAGAACTTCAAATTCTTTACATGCAATGTAAAAATATTTAAAATTGAGTGCTTTGATTATTTATTATCAATTATGTTCCATTATTACATCAACTGTAAAATCAGATAATGGAATAATTTGTTTGAATTCAACGTGATCATTTTAAAGCGTTAAAAGAGCATCATCAATCAGTAATTACTTTAATAATTTAATCCTGTCTGCGAGTAAAATGAAATTTACATAAAGTTCTATCGTCGAGCGATTCGATCTATGCTTTTGCATAATAGAAGGGCTGAAATCCGCAGCCAACCTAAATATATCCAACCGAAAATCATTTTTCGTTTACTATACTTTTAGCTTCAGAGATCGGCTTCACTTGATCGTAATTGTTCATCAATTTTGTTATTTGTCTTAAAAGTGAAATATCTCTGAAATTTGCAATAAATAAAAAGTCAGACTTGTGTCATCTGCATCAGGCTTACTTTGTTAAAATGGTCGTAGGATTGGCTAATAATTTTTAGATCACGAATTTATATATTATTTTACCCAACTCTCGGTTTAGTTCCAGTGCCGTGGGTTGCCTGCGAATAGACTTGAACTCAATCGGGGGAATCGAAACGTAAAACAGTCTGAGCAGACTGAACCGCTTTTAATTGGAATATATAATTTTGCGCAATATACTTAATTGGGTATTCGCGCTCTGAGGCGACAGAGCTAACCGCTTTCACCCCCCCCCCCTGAGAAACTGCTAGGAATCTCAGTTCTGGACATGATTAAACTGCTAGTGGCTAAAAATCGGCTCTGGTGTAATTAATGTACAAAAAATGATAGTAGATGTCTATTGGAAAAGACTATTTTTTTCGAAGTTTTTAGCACTGAAAAAATATCTGTCGGGACAACTGCCTTTTTATTAGTAGAGGTGGTATTGTAGCTGCAACAACTATACTTATATGATACAAATAAGTATCAGTTTTGTGCGACAACAAGTCGCCGTTCATCAGTTTATATTAATAATGATAGTAATCGCAAGCCCAAAAAATGAATGTATTCACATTTACCACCAATTTATTTTTCAACAATTAGAAATGGTGAAGGTTACAAGTTTTGTTCCTTGCTCTATTGGCAGGACTAAGATCTGAGCAGTACTGCAACATTCCCGCCGAAATATTGCGTCACATTTTAACATCGTCATCCTTTGTGCAACTACACGGAGAAAAATAGATATTGAAAAGTAGATATTAAAAACTTTGATATTTAACCATAATATATAGATATTAGGGCATAATATCTAATATCTTCTATTCAACACACAAGATATTAAGGGCAATATCTGTTTATATTAGGAGCATAAAACGTGTCATATTAACAGTTAATATCCAAGATCAATTTATCATAATTTATAATAAAAATAATATAATTAAAATAATAATTAAAATTAAAGTCTTTGGTGTCGTGTCTAGAGGACAGCCGGGTATTAACAAATGGGATCACCTGAACTCCCATCTAATACAACGCTGATAAGTTCGTATACCTTGGTAGCTTGTTTACTAGGGACAGGAAGATAGATGAGGAGTTAGAAAGACGCATAAATGAAGGTAAGGAGCTTATTGGTGGAGCAGGGCCCCTGATTAGACGTAAAAATATATCGAATAAAGCTAAAATGACAATACATAATTCTATATTTTGTACCGACTGTTCTATACGTTAGCGAGACATGGACTTATCAAAATAAATATAAGAGTAAAATGAACGCAATTGACATGAGATTCATACGCATAATATGCGGGAAAACTCTGATGGACAAAGTGAGTACCGAGATATTTTTTAAAGAATGTGGTGCAGAAGAGATGATAGTAGACACGTGGGAAAGAAATCGGTAAAGATAGTTCGGGCATGTTGAAAGAATGCCAAATAAACGATTAACAAAACAAGTGTACCAAGGAAAAGTAAATAGCAGCGTACCCAGAGACAGACCGCGGAAAGAATGGTTAGAATGTGTGAATGAATGAGACCGTAGTTAGAAGAGACATAAAAAGCTACCGAAACAAGAGAGCCTGCATGAATAAAAATGCATGGACATAAAAGAAGCTACGACGGATACTTGACTTTAATATCTAGATTTATGTTCCATAGTTAAATCGCTAATATATTAACTAGTAATATCTAGATAGTCTGTGCTAATATCTATTTTTCTTCGTGTACCTTTCGATTCATTTCGACATACGGGGGTCTATCTAGACTCTAGTCTAGAGGAATATAATTCCAAGAAAAGAGAGTCCCCCATCCTGCACCACTTCAAGCGAGAGCAAGGTTATGATCGGGCGCCTGATTTAATTCCGCGGTTAGATGTCTTTTTGAAGTTCGCCTGAGTCCTCTTTTCTTTTAATATTTTGTTGCCACAGTCAGTGCGTATTTGTTTATGTATGAATAGATCTTAAAACAGAAAGGTAAGTTGAATTTTAAACATATTTTGACTCTATAAAAGATCATCTTAGTTATTATAGTGTCTAAAATTTAAACATAATATTTTGAAATTTTGTTGAAACTTTATTGAACAATATATGTATTTTCTTTGAAAACACTTTAATTTTATTACAAACATGCATTTGACTATAGTACAAGACTACTTAATTACTTAAAAAATGATTAATATAATATAAATATATATAAATATATAGATACAAGTACGGAAAGTAGGCAGTTCCACACGGTGTTTGCTGTATGAACCGAAGACGAGCCGAAGATATGCCGAATGTAAGTAGTGCAAACTTCACAAGAGTTGCAACTGTCTACTTTTAGTATTTGTTGCACACGATATTCTTTGTAACAAATACAGGAATTTTTCGATTTGAGAAAAAAGAAATTTTTTAGAAATTTATGGTAATTGTTGGAAGTTTATGGTAAAATAACCAAAAAATACCGAAAATCTCCTGAAATTTTCGGTGAATTTGTAAATTGGCGAAAATTTTTTGAAATTTAAGAAACCCAAAGCTTTTAGAAAAAAAAATTCCGGAAACTTATGGAAAATTGCTAAATTTGCCAAATTTCCGGACATTTATGGAAAATTTCGAAACTACCCGAAATTTAAGGTATCCAAAAATGTTATATAATTTATCGGTGATTTATGGTAATTAATCAGTCATATATGTTGACTTATTACTTCGAGTTTTGTTCAGTATGAAAAAATTATACAGCTGTGACAACCAGAATCGTGAATTTCAATGTAAATAAAAAATATTTATTATATTTTTAAGAATTCTGTTGTATGTTTGAATTTTATTTTTGCATGTAATTTACTTTTGATATAGTTGTGAGCAAGTCAAATATGCTTTCTTCTGGTGTAATGCTTTGAAAATTTATGATATTGTCAAGTTTGAAATAAATAAAAATGGATCAATCTTTACCTGGTAAATTATAAACAATGATAAAATTGTTTAAATCAAAGAAATATTAGGACATTATTTTTTCACTAAAAGGAATAAAATTAGTTTCATTTTTACGTTGTTTGGAATGATAAAACTGATATTTTTTTCTCGTATTGTTGTTATGAAATTTTGCAACAGGTTTTACGCAATTGCTTTTACAGACGTATCGCAGATAATTTTGACTATGGAAAATAAAAAACCAAAAATTCCTTTTCTGGAGTTTTAATTTTGAATGATCTAAGAGAATTGGCAAACCAGTTTTAAACTTCGCTAGACATATTGTTCCTCCATGCTGAAATGTAAGTAACTTAATGTAAATTTTTGAATAAAACACTGTTTATAGAGAGATATTACGAATGTACAAAAAATATTTTCCCTTTCGACCGAAAAAATCAAATTAAAAATTGTGGAAACTAAAAATGCATCAAGATCATTTTAATTTTTTTCCCCCAAACACCGGAATTTTCTTCATATTTCACCTCTCTAAAATATTATGAATAATGACCACGTATTGCAACATTTTCGCTTGAACTTTCTGCGAATTCCACTTTGTATCACTTGGTTTAGAACAAAATTTATTTTTTATCTGTGTTTTGATTACATGGAAAACAAGGAAGTTTTCGGAAGGTAGCTGTATTATTTGCGAGGTTTTGTAGAGGCGTTGCAGAATTTGCGGAAAACTTGTAGGTCAAATTATTACTTCGAAAAAGTTCAAGGAAAGCAAAAAAATAATGGATTCGTTAGAACTGAGTAGAAATTCACTGTGAATTCTCGAATCTTTTTGCAACAATTTTTCCTGTAGGTCTTCATATAAATAGGAACTGCCGGGGTAGACGGTATTAACGCTGAAATGCTTAAACACGGTGGCGAGTACATACCACATAGAGTTTGCGAACTGATAAATTTATGTTTCGAGATGAGAGACGTCCCAGACGATTGGAAAGAAGCGATTATCGTACCAATATACAAGAGAAAGGGAGATAAAAGCGAGTGCAATA
>NC_046658.1:57625525-57627227 GCF_010883055.1 Belonocnema kinseyi | reverse complement strand
GAGTGCCGTACTCACAAAATCCATGCTACGTATGCAAAAAACTAACAAAATGTGCCCCGAACCTTCATAAATTCGTCTGATTTTTTAAAGAATTTTTTACCGCTTGATAATAATGTATTACCTTTCTAATAATCAGAACTCTGTCGGCTTTCGTCGGTAGCCATGATCGAAGAAGGCAGCAGTGAACACTTGGCAACGTCGCAATCATACTTGAACGTATAGTCAGTTAGGTTACATTTCGTGTATACACATGCACTCGAACATGGCGGACTAGAGAGGAGACTGGAGAGAGTGCGACGTTGCCGCATTGCTTCTTTCAGAAGTCATATGGTCGAGAATACGCAAACCGTTGAGGGATATATTTTTATCAATTTATTTATTCTTCTGATTTACATCGCGGGACGGCCATAAATGTCTATCTTAATTAATTTTCGGATTTTCAAACACAAATGATTCCATGTAAATCAAAAATACTTTTTTACACTCTCATATGACTCACTGAGTCACGCTAAAACCACCTTAAGTAAATAACACGTTCGTTCCACAACACCGCTCCGACCCAGGCTGCTGATCAATCTCTATAGCAATCACGCCAAGCGAAGAACCTCACGAAGTCGTTATGTAAGGTTCCCCACTTGGGTCCATTAGTAGCCAAGGTCTTTTGTTTCAGGCGTCATTCACTCTACTGACACTCTTTTTATTAACTATTTGCCGCCATACTTTACTGTCCTGGCATACTTCTCTATCTTCTTTTATGTCCATGCATTTTTTCATGCAGGCTCTCGTGTTTCTGTGACTTCTTATGTCTCTTCTAACTAGGGTCTCATTCACACATTCTAACCATTCTTTCCGTGCTCTACCTTTGGGCACGCTGCCCTTTACTTTACCTTGATATACTTGTTTCGTTAGTCGTTCATTTGGCAGTCTCTCAACATGTCCGAACCATCTTAACCGATTTCTTTCCCATGTGTCTACTAGCGTATCTTCTGCACCACATTCTTTTAGAATTGTCTCGTTACTTACCTTGTCCATCAGGGTTTTCCCGCATATTATGCGCATGAATCTCATGTCAATTGCGTTAATTTTACTCTTATCTTTTTCTTGATAAGTCCATGTCTCGGTACCGTATAGTACTGTCGGTACAAATATGGAATTATGTATTGCCATTTTAGCTTTAGTTGATATATTTCTACTTCTGATAAGGGGACCTGCTCTACCAATAACCTTCTTACCTTCATTTATTCGTCTATATAATACCTCATCTATCTTCCCGTCCCTAGTAAATAAGCTACCAAGGTATACGAACTTATCAACTTGTTCAATTCTCTCATCATTTAATAAAATATTACATAGTGTTTTCTTACTCTTTCCTTCGAACACCATAGTTTTTGTTTTATTTGCGTTAATTTTGAGGCCCATGCTCTTCATGCTTGCATCTAGTTTGTTCAACATTCTTTATAATTCTTCGATAGACTCTGCCATAACAACCTTATCATCTGCGAAGACTAACCCACGTATCGTTACTGTTTGGAGATCCACACCCTCTTTGTCGAAGAGAGCCATTCTTAAACACTTGTCCATAAATAATATAAATAACCACGAAGACATAACGCATCCTTGTCTAAATCCTTGAATAATATCGAAACAGTCACTCAGTTTCCCATTCACTCTTACACTCGCTTTGCTACCTGTATATATTGTT
>NC_046658.1:57617365-57625425 GCF_010883055.1 Belonocnema kinseyi | reverse complement strand
TAGTTAAAGAAGTTATAATAAAAATTTCAGCTTTTTAGCATGGATTTCGTTTCACGCTAAAACCACCTTAAATAGCACGAGAATTCTGGATCAATCTGAAAATTCTCTATCCCTTCCACACACTACTCCTTTCCCCTACCGATTGAGTCACGCCTACCCCAAAAGGGAAATGGCTTAATGGTGTAATAATAATAATAATATATTTACAAATTGTTCAGTAAGCATGATTTCCGCTATTGGCTTTTACAAAAGCCTTCTTTGACACTTTAAACAATATCGGGCGACTTTTATTTTCGATGTCCACATAACCAAAACAAAACATCGGCACAAAATAAGATATTTGAGAATAATCGACACATGAACTGTAATTGTTCGAAAATCTGGATATAAACTCCATTTATTGGAAAAATGATATCTAACTTTAGAAACAACTCTGTTTAAACACTTCACGGTTAGAAAGGAATTAGGTCACTCAGGCACAATTTTTAAAGTTTCACGTGTCGCTCGACTCAAGTATTTTTGACCTACATTTATTTTCTTGATTTAATAAGGAATCTCCAAGCCTATACAGAAACTATATCACTTTTAATAGTTATGTTTACCATTTCAATTGTACTCAGAGGTACTAATTTAACTGCAAGGCTGGCTAATTTAATAATAAGACTTACTACTTGAAGTAGTAAGTGCAACTATCTGAAAATGGTTATCTACCATCGAAAATTGTTACGATAACACGTAAAGTAGTCAGCACAACTAGAACCATTCTTAGAAAGAAAACTAGCAACCGCAACCACTTACTTAAGTGGCAGCGGCATATATTACTAACCACAGAGGTTGATCCTACTTCTTTATTAGTTGCCCCAGCCAAACGTTTTTTTTCTGTTTGTCATCTCGAAAAATAAGTCAAGTATTTTTCATAAATTTGGCCAGTCCTTTTAAAATTTTGGGACTACTAGTCGATTCTCTTTGCCAGCTTCATCAATTTTTCAGTACTAGTAGATTCAGCCTATTTCTTATTTAGAGGAAGTTATTACATATATTGATATTATATACACTGCTGCGCAAAAGTTTTAAGCCACATCTTTTTTTTATGAGTGAATAAATTCTATTAATTTTAATTATACCAGAGCTAGAGAAGTTTCTTTTTAAAATATTTTATTGTTTTCTAAATTCTGTATAAGATAAGCCCTGGGTGAGGACAATTTGTCTATTTTTAAGCAGATATTACAAAAATAATGTAAATTTTAATGTTTTCTTAAATTTTCAATAAGTTACAAAATAGTCAACATTTCTCAATGTTCTTGGGCCTATTTTGAAGCTTTTTTCACTGTACCACAACAGCTTATGAGTATAAATCGTAAAAATTGTCTTTTCGAATCGCAAGAATTTGAATTTGTAACAAAAACGTTGGAAAAATTGAAATATTATTTTTGGTGACAAAAAAGTTTTTGTACAATATATGAAAAATATAATCATGAAGTCTGTGTAATTTCCTTAAAATATATATTTATTTAACTTTTACTTTTATTTGCCTACAGATAAGATGTTTTTAAATTTTTCCAACTTAAAAATGAGCCCAAGCACATTGAAAAATGTTGATTATTTCAGAAGTCATTGAAAATTTGAGAAAAATTAACACTATTTTTGCAATATCTACTTAAAAACTAGACAAATTGGCACGGCATTGTATAAGTATCCTTAGATGCGTGAAAGATACTTGATGTTAATTACGGTCTAGGGACACTGAGAATATAGTCCAAGGAGATGCATACAATCATAAAACTACATATTTAACAGTTAATAGCGAATTCATGATGAGAATCGGAGGGGAAATATTTATGGTCGCTTATTTGAACATCTGTCATAAATAAACATTTGTTTATATTGCCATGAGTGGTAAATATGTTAGAAAACTGGATAATTTCCAAGCTCACAGGTTCAAGAATTCTAGTACATTGAAGCCAAACGTGATAAATCCTTCATTTCACCTTTTTATCAAATTCAATCTCATTATTTATTTTCATATACCTGGACAATTGTGAATATGAAAATAGAAAAACATAATAGATTTTGAAATTTCACAAAATTTGTAACTTTTTATTTGTCCACTTGCTTGGACCGGGCATTTTTAGGGTTCCAGAAAACGTAGAACTTCTCCAAGGAAAAGATGAAAAGAAAAACGCAAGCCAACTAATATAGAACTTCCTGTTAAAAATTACATTAAAAAACCTTCGCATTTTCTTCCCCGGTACCGCTTCATGGCGTTGCAATCGCCAATATCACCGCGGGGGAATTCGAAATTGCCTACATATCATCAGATACAAGAATTTCAAGAAATGTACCTCATTACATGGAAATGATTGAATTTCAAAAAGTGCACATCCGAAAAATGTCCACTTTCGTCCGATTTTGCTACTCCTCTCCCCCCACCCCCGGACACCTAACTGCGGACGTCTTTTGTGGACGGCCCCTTAGTTAACCCTTAAAGGTATCCCCTCTCTGTGATAACATAAAGTATGAGGGGGATCGCGCAACTAGATAATATATATTTTTAATTTTAACATATTTAAAAAAATTAACAACTAAAAAAAAATGGAAAAAATGACTTTTATACAAAAAAATCGATATTTTCGATAATTTTCAATATTAAGAGCTAAAAACTAAACTGAACATATTTAATATACATTACTTCCAAAAAATACGGACATTTTCAGTCATTGCTCAGAAAAAGATATTTATTTTAAAAATCAAAGCATGCATTTTGGGGAAAAATGAAAAAAACTGTTTTTTTTAAACATTTATAATTATTTAGTGAAAAATAAAAGAAAATATGGTTTAAAAAGTAGGCTTGACGTAAATCTACCTCAAGGGAATTGGTACTCATGCTTTGTCGACAAATGGTGCTAAAAGTCAGATTTTGACATTTTTAAGTTACGAAAATCATAATTTAGAAAAGGCTGGCTATAAAAGACCCCAGGGACACCTTTAAGGGTTTTTTTTTGGATTTTGAAAATGCTCTAACTCTGATAATTTTTTTTTTTATAGAAAAAAGTCATGCGGATAAATTGTTTGAGTTTCTGAGTACTATGAACAACCGTACATAGAATTTTTAAATCTTGAAGAATGTGGTTTCAAAAATTTTTGGTACGATCAAATTTGGAATTTTCAACTTTTTGACCAAATTGAAAATGTTGTTATTATAATATTTAAGGGCTTTCAAAAACCAAAGTTTCTCTTTTCCTGGCTTTTTTTCATATCATGCGTTGTTTGGCTTAAAATGTTCATTTCAGTTTGTTTTTTTGGATTTTGAAAATGCTCTACTCTGACAATTTTCTTTTTATAGAAAAAAGTCATGGGGATAAATTGTTTGAGCTTCTGAGTACTATGAACAACCGTACATACAATTTTTAAATTTCGAAAAATGTGGTTTCAAAAATTTTTGGTACGATCAAATTTGGAATTTTTAACTTTTCGACTAAATTAAAAAATTTGTTATCGTCATCTTGTAGGGCTTTTGAAAAGTAACGTTTTTTTTCTTGACTTTTTTTCGTATCATGCGTTGTTTGGCTTAAAATGTTCATTTTAATTTGTTTTTTTGGATTTTGAAAATACTCTAACTCTGGTAATTTTTGATTTTTCAAAAAAAAGTCATCAGGATAAATTGTTCAACTTTTTGAATACTATAAATAACCGTACAGGGAATTTTGGAATTTTTAAAAAAGTGGTTTCAAAAATATTCAAAATGTGCCCACTTTTTGAATTTTTATCCAAAATGGCTGGCTAACGAACTTGACCTTTAGTTTAGGACACTAAACGAGTGTGCCAAAGGGCAATCTAAAAGATTACTTTTTTCGAAAGTTATCGTGTTCACAGCCAGACAAACATACAGACATACAAACAGACAGACACATTCGTAAAAACCTGTTTTTCGGTTTCAGAGGGTCTCAAAACGTGAACTTTTGACAAAAACTGGGGACATTTGACAAAAACTCTTTCTCATCACAATACATTTATTAAAGATTCAAATACTTTTCTCAAATTTCTATAAGAAAAAATCTGATAATTTACGTCAATTTCTCATATCATAGACAAAGAATTCAAATTCATCCGAATTTCAGTTTCCTATTATGTGTCAGTGTACTGATACAAAAAATAAATAAATCCACACAACTAAACAAGCACAAGCTGATTATTCTATTGTGTAAATAACTGTTTAAATCCAAATTAATTTTGTAAGAAACAATGATCATATAAATTGAAACAAAATAATTTGTTTAAATATTCATGCAGATGCTCTCATATATATGGGAATCTGTGTTCATATTTCTTTGATCATTGTTTGTAAAATTATAAACGAACACAAATGGATTTATCATGTTGTGTTCCCTTACTCATCAAGTGGGTGAAAGTATTCGATATGAGACAAATATCTATATGCAAGCACATAAAAATTTGCGTAAGATCGGTTTTCATTTTCCGATAGTGGGATTCGAACCCGCGAGAGCGTGATTACTATGACCTCTCATTTTTGCATATGACCCAAGAAAGCTACCGTCTGATTGTAAGTCAAGTAACCTCCATTACTTCTTTCACGAAGATCGTTCTAACTGATAAGTTAAAAATAGTTTAAGAAAGTCGTTTAAAAAAATCAGATTAACTTTAGGAAATATGCTATGAAAGCATAATAAAAAGTCCTAGTAAAATCTTGAGTATAAAACGAATTTTTATCGGAAAAATGATAAATCTCGGATTGTAGGTGCGACGAGTATACTCGATATTAATCGTATGCCAGCAAAGTACTGTCGATACAACATATCAAATTAACCGGTCCCGTAAGCAGAGCCCTCAGACTCAATCTCATATTCCAAGATGGCCGCTGGCCCCTCGCGAGTATACCAGGGGTAAAAAACGATGAACGTAATAACGTAGTATCGCTAATGGCCGGGCAATTTCAGCGGATACGAATGCTCTCCGTCGTTTCGTCCATTCGTTTCCTTTTTATCTTTTTAATTCTCCCGCCACTCACCACCATCCTGACTGGCGTCACTTGGCCGTTGTTTGTAGCGTTGCTAAAAGAGTCCAATCCGAGTTAAACGTCGGTAAATGAGGACCCGGACGATCTTGCTTATACCGACGTCCCGACAGGATATTGTTTTTCGACGGTCGAGAATTGGCGAGACTGCCAGGCCCTGGCAGATAATAATTAAAGATGACTATCTTTGGTAATCTAGAGTCACTTCTTGCAGCTCTGAAGGTAGGAGGGAGATATGAGGAATTGAGAAGGGCGAAACAAAAAGACGAGTAAGAGGGATGGCTCGGAGAGATGTAGGTACGTGCTTTTGAATTTACATCACGTGTATAAGAAATAAGTACATATGAGCGATCTTATGCTAAGGAACATACAAAATGACTTCTGATAAGATTCCAAGGTGGTCATTATTGTAAATTCAAGCCAAGGGGATGACTCCTAAATGGCTCGTGTAAAATACGACCGGATATTCTCCTCCAGTCCTCCACTGCAATGACTCTCGACGAAAGTGGAAAGACAAACACCAATAAACTATTGCTGGGGCCTTACGTTCCTTTTATACAAAATGTTTTTAACTAAACAGAAAAAAGAATATCGCGAATGGAATTTTTTTGAATATTGAAACCCGTTTCATAACTGGGAAATCTTATTCGTAAAGTTTGATTGATGAAGCGAGTGGACTTTCCAACAAAAAATGTTCAGTAGCCATTAATTACATTTGATTAATGAATATAAGATGGCAATAACGTATTAAATATTTAGAACGAATTGAAAAGGTCTGGATGAAGTCGTGGGCTCCTTCAAGGTCATTTCTGATGCCAGTACCAGAGATCGTGGCATATCATTAGTGATTATCCATAATCTCTATTGAGTCCCATCAGTGATGTTCATTCGTCGTGACTTTTGGCCCACGAGGCTGCAATCAAACATAAATCGTGTCCAGCCCTTTTTATGCAGGACATCTAATTTCACCTTGATTGTCCATCGAAAGCGTTTAAGGATTATTTGGCTCCTTAATGCCTGTATAACATGCATCCAAATAAAGAAAGTTGTGCCTTTTGCTCAGACCTATCATTCACAAATACGACCACTTTATGGTCATCGAATCTTTGTGGTTCTTCTCAAACGTTTCTTTTGATCAGTTTAGAAACTCAAACCTCGGTTTCATTCACTACCAGCTATCAGTTAATTTTTCCAATTTCAATAAACGTTTCGATATTTCTTTATTCTTATCACACGAAAAACTTGTCATTTTGTATTAATTCATAGTTAATCGAGTTGGCCTTTTATTTATTACTTGAATGTTTCTAAAATTAGATGAAAATTGTTATACTATGTCAGAAATGATGGCAATTGTTATTCAAAATTCAAACTGAAACATTTCCATGCAACACGCGAAAAGCGATAGGACAGATTGTATTTTTTTCTAAAAAAGTTTGAAATTCGATTGCTAATAAAATAAAATATTTTTATAATCTTTCAAAAAATGTAATGCTCTTTCCTCGAGTATTTTAACAAGATGTTTCCCAATAATATGAAACTAGATATTCAATAGTAAAATGAACGATTTATTCTCTACACTTATGATAGAAATATCAAGGTTTCAAGAAAACTTACTTTCTGAATAACGGGAAAATATAAACAGAATTTTTTTATATTCAGGACACTGTTTTTCTTTAAGAGTTAAGCATTGAAGAATTCAGGAGCATGAACTGAGAACATTTTCTTACAGTTGACTTATCTTATAAAACTTAAGAGCGATTAGTATGCAACAGTTTCTGCGGGGTATATGATTATGGCTGAGCAAAGTTAAGATCTTTAGGATGCGCCTTGTCAGAAACCCTGACGACTGTTTCTCGACAAAGAAAATTACAAGCGCCATCGGGTATAACAGCAGAAAAGTATCGACCCTCCTACAATATTTATTTGAATTGCAAAATTTAAATTATTCCTGGAGCTACTGCACAAAAAGAAGAACAAGTGTTAAGTTTGCTGAACACTTTATTTCAGTCTTCAGCTACATTACTCCATATGGCATGTGTTCGCTTGAAAAACATAGCATTGTTTAAGGGGTCTGTCTACTTTGGACGCTCGAACAAAAGGTTATTTTCGCGATTTTTTTTAGAAATCTATAATAGATAGTAATATAAACTTGTTGGGTTTGATAAATAAAATCGTAAAATACATAAACAATTTTTTAAAAAATTTTTATAAATATTTAAATATAAAAACTGTATTTAAAAGTAACGCCTCAAAAATGGATAGGTTAGGTAGCTCCATCAGAACTCAAAAACGGCTTGTCTGAAACGTAAAAATCAGAGTGCTTTATATTTACCATGACACCAGCTAGAAAATAACCATCGGGCACAAAGTTTTGAATAAAACTAAAAAAATAGCGGATAAAAAATGAAAAAGTTAAAAAAACACGTTTTTTCGCTGTTTTTTACCAAAAAAATATAGCAAAAAATTAAGTTTTAAAACCACCGAGGGTCATCTTGGCGCAAATTGTGTCTACAATATGTGGTCTACAATATGTGGCATGGGGTTACTTATTCAGATATTGCACAAAAAAGTCAAAATTTTATTCATTACCATTTCTGTAATATTTGTTCCTTATTTTGCATTACATTTTATTTTCAGCTACCCTAAAAATGTATATCATTTCAATTTTATATTGTTACAATTCATAATATGCACTGGTATTATTATTATTACACCATTAAGCCATTTCCCTTTCGGAGTAGGCGTGACTCACTCGGTAGGGGAAAGGAGTAGTATGTGGAAGGGATAGAGATTTTTCAGATTGATCTAGAATTCTCGTGCTATTTAAGTAAATAACACGTTCGTTCCGCAACACTGCTCCGACCCAGGTTGCTGATCAATCTCTCTAGCAATCACCCCAAGCGAAGAACCTCACGAAGTCGGTATGTAAGGTTCCCCACTTGGGTCCATTAATAGCCAAGGTCTTTGTTTCAGGCATCGTTCACTCTACTGACACTCTTTTTATTAACTATTTGCCGCCATACTTTCC
>NC_046658.1:57616065-57617265 GCF_010883055.1 Belonocnema kinseyi | reverse complement strand
GCGTTAATTTTACTCTTATCTTTTTCTTGATAAGTCCATGTCTCGATACCGTATAGTACAGTCGGTACAAATATAGAATTATGTATTGCGATTTTAGCTTTAATTAAAAGATACGCATTTTAATTTTCTTATTTTTATAATTAAAAAAGTGAGCATTCCATGAAAAAATGTTATTCAACATTTTACAGTAACTTGTGTCGTTTTTCCATCAATTATTTTTGTTTATTTTCGATGTTGTTTTTACACTCTTGTTTAAAAATCAACTTTTTTCTTTTCTCAAATTTTGACATGTCGTGCGTTGTTTGGCTTAAAACAGAATATAGATATCGAGTTTTCAAATTCTAAAAAAAGTATTCTAAAAAATTTGAAAAATTCTTTACTTCTCAAGTTTTTATCCAAAATGGCTGGTTGACGAACTTGAACTTCAGTTTGGTACACTAAAAGATTACTCAAAAGGCCAATCAAATTGGTCAATTCTTTCGAGCGGATCTATAATGGTCACAATACGGTGATCGCCCCTCCCCAGGATTTTCTGACTTACTGTAAATGGTATATATATAAACAGAACGTTTGCGAACAATATTCTGATGCCCCCCTCCCCCCGAAGGGCCCTTCTCTGGTCCACCGCATGACAGACACACAGACAGACAGACCAGCATATTCGGGAAAACCTTTTTTCGGGTTGAGAAGGTCTCAAAACGTGGAAATTTAAGAAAAACAGGGAGGGGGCGTCCTCATTTACACAGATCTAATACCTTTTCTATGTAGAATATGAAAACCAGACCAGAAAGTAAATTAGACCAGCATTTTTGGAGTTTCCAGGTTGGAAATATAAGATTGTGTAGTGGGAATCGAAACTTAAACGTCCCTCAGAGTCGCATGAACAGTTTCCAATTAGAATATATAATATTGCGCAATATACTCGTTTATTTACAATGTGCGACTGAAAATTTCTCTATCGTTTGATTAACAAATTATTTTCTTGTAAAGTATTTCTGAATAATTTATGAAACTTTTAGGGGATCGTTTTAAGTTTTTTATTTATTTATATATTTTTTAATTTTTTAATTTTCCTTTTCACGTCAAAAATCTCAGGCTCACTTGAAAAATTTCTACTCTGTATTCGATATTTTGTATTTAGTTTGAAATTGGTCGAGGACGTATATTGTAAAAACTACTTATTTTTTATATAAATGTATA